>NC_053199.1:12145131-12451578 GCF_905163445.1 Pararge aegeria | reverse complement strand
TCCAAACTTTTTTTTATACATACACGGGGAAAACAACGTCGTTAAGCTAGCAGTATTTACAGCGTTATAACTTGAATTGTATCGTGATACGTAGTATTAACATTGGTGAGTATTGACCGAGCTGAGGGCAAACTCAAGTCGACCGCAGCTCTCAACAATCGTCATGTAAACAGAATCTTTGATCGAGTTCTCAGTCGGGCAACCCGTATTGACTGCGGTAACCTCAAACCCGTGCGGACAAATCGCTTTTGCTTCAATAAACACCTATAACCGTTACGACAGAAAACATAACTAATATTACAAATGGGAAAGTGTGTTTGTTTGTGTGTCCCTACTCCTTACTGTACTAATGCTGATTTTTGGAATAGTTTAATTGGTTTTTGCAAGGATGGAAATCCCCCAACTTTTCTGGGGGAGCACGTTTGATCCCTGGATGCAACTCGCACTTTTGGGAGTAATGTGTGTTTGTGATAAAGGAAAACATCATGAGATCATCAAAGATCAAGGTATTTTTGCTTTGTACAGGGTTATTTAGCCTACACAAATTTAAATTACTTGTACCTTTATTCTTTATTTCTGTTTTGTTCCTGTGTGCAATAAAGTATTTTTGATTAATTGATTGATTTAGTTCCTACGAATTGAGGTATTGGGTTTTATATAACTGCCATACCCCTAACAGGTTAGCCAACCTAACCATCCTTGTTCGTTGTTAGTGAAAACGGGCGTCAGAGACCCACAATAAACTTAGTTGGATATTCTGTTTGTTCTCACCATCTCACTTTATAATTTTAAACTATTTAAAAACTAACCTATATATATGTAGGTATAGATTTATAAACCTGGTTCAATATAAACCACACATGGATAACTATATTAAACATTATCCGTACGAGCGTACGTTGACTGTTCAATTACAATGATGTTTAACAATTACGTCTCACGGTTCACTTCGCATCTACGAATGTAAACAAACCAGCGCGGCGCGCGTTAGCTCACACGGCCTGCTTGCATAGATAGATGATTCATTACTTTAAAATATTACTAAGGCCGGAAACATACCTATAAAACACCACACGGACAATTAAAACGCGACTAAACATACTAAAAAAAACAATATTCAAAACTCATAAATAGCATAAGCACTTTTAAAACGTGAACTTTGTCTGTTTGTAGTGACTCTACCACTGCACGGGTTCAAAACAGAGTTTTACCGAGAAGAAGCCGGCAAGAAACTCAGCATTACCCTTACTACCCACTAGTACAACAGTTTATTTCAACCGGTAAATAGTTGCGTACAGTACGCTCAGTATAGGATTGAAAGCATACAAAATGCTTGGAAGCGCAAATATGAAAACCGCTAAAACAAGGATTCGGGTTGGACGACGGGATTTGAACCGTTTGGCAAAAATTAACAGATCAAAGGAAACGCCGATGTCTTAGCGATGTCGCTGGCTAAAGGAAATTAATCGATTAAAGGGTTAACGAGCGGTTTCCTTGTGAGATCGTTGACCGGGTTGATTGACCACTCGTCGATTATGCACTTAGCAGCTTAGGTAGCGGGCGGGTCGCCCGGCAATGAAGAAAGAAAGTTTTCCAGTTTTTTTGATCCCATGTAAAGTGTTCGGTTAAATATCGGTTAAAGAATGGTTTGATATAGCGTTCTCAAAACAATTCGTTTTAACTGAATCAAAAACGTACAAACAAATATCGATTGTTTCAAAAATAACCTGACCTTAACTTAACTTAGTCTAATACCAGGATCACTACGTTGCATACTTTACTTTTTCTTTTAAACAATGACATACCTGAAACAAAAATAACATAATCTTAATATTGAAGGTTAAAATTATCCACAGGATCACAAAACTTTTAACTGATGCTTTATGCGATACCATCGCTTATTATTTAATAAGAAGAGTTTTAATTGACAACTCTTGTCGATTGACAACTTTAAAGAAGAATTATTATGCAAAAATAAGTGCATCAACAATATTAAAACAATACTGCTTTAAGGGATCGGCAGTTATAGTGAGCCAACTGTAAAATATTTTAATAACTCAAAAATCTGCAAATAAAGCATAAATAAGTATCACGTTGACACGTACGTGAGTTCATAGCCACTGAAGTAAATTCGATAACTTTATCACCACATAAACGCTCCCAATGGGGGACTTCATCACGCGGTAATTGAGGGTGTTCGAGTTAAACGCGAGGTGATTTAATATTCATTTGCCTCACATCGACGTATTGCCAGGTCGCCAAACTTAATAGGACATTTGGGTAAAAAAGCCGGACTTCCTACATTATTGACACCTCCCTGGCGCCGCGGTGAGCGCTGTGGATTTAAGTGGGAGGTCCCGGTTTCGATCCCCGACAGACGGAACTTTGGATTTTATAATATCTGAATTTTCTCTGGTCCGGTCTAGTGGAAGTCTTCTGTCGTGGCTAGTGACCACTATGCCAATAAAGACGTGCCGTTAAGCGATTTAGCGTTCCAACGATGTAGCATACAAAACCGATCAAAGGTATGGGTTCAATATAACTGCCATACTTAACCTTTTCAGGTAAGCCCGTTACCAAAATACTGAGGATTTTGTGTCTCAATATTAAAAGGTACGACAAAAAAATAGACTGTAAAATCAAGCTTTTTTTGATTGTTACCTACCAGTCGCAGACCTAAAAGCCTAACAAAAGCCGAACGCCCTACGAGTTTAGTATAATGATGGTTTAAGAAAACTGTTGGGCTTACCACGTTATTGTAGTGCATCTGAAATGTTCACAAGGGCTCATACTGATGACTTTTTTGCCATCAGAAGAAAACGAATAGCATCCTTGATAAAAACAAACGTGGGTAAGCAGTAACGACATTCTGAAGGCATTAATGAATAGATACGACTCTCCAACTTACACGCTATATATTAAACTTAACGCAGGAGGCCGGCACGTGCCTGAAGGCAGAAATTCTAATTTGTATATTCAATATTAATATCTCATGTAATTTTTTTATTTTTTATTATTAAGTTTTTGATTATTACTGTTTTTAATTATTCTGTTTTATAATAGTGTAGATGGGTAATAGTTACCAAATAAATAAAAAATGAAAATCCGAACATGCCGGAAACCGTTTATTTGGGCCGGACGCACAAACAAAAAACGTAACTATGTCCGACTTTCTGCGAACGCCTGGCAACGATACAAGGATATCCAAACTTGCTTTATGGACACTCGAACCTACAAGGCCTATGCAGATGGTATATTTCCTACGCGCAGAGGACGCGCGTTTTTCGAACGGCCCATCTTACTTTGGGGCTTTGATGTGTGTGTGTATTGCCGTTGAATCAAACACAACTATCGCTTTGATAAAATAGTCAATAGTCATTTATTCATAAATATTAATATTATACGTCACAAAGTAATTATTCAATAATAAATTGTCTCATGCAAATGTATATTATAATTTTATAAATTCATTATAATATTATTCTATAATAACAAATAAGTAAAGTCAATCTTCACAATATTTTACTATCCAAGAATTCATAATAACTGTAGAAAGCCTTCTCGACAAGCCAAGTCTTCAGTTTTTTCCTAAATAAATTAATTAATTGTGTAATATTATTTATTTATTTTTAATTGTTAATTTAATTGAAGGTCTTTGAATGTCTTTGAGATTATGCCAGACCTATAATACCCTAATTACAAATCTTAAATCTAATTATACATGGATACATCCTCCAATTAATTCATATAAGGCTCTCGCGGCTTAATATGTGATTTTTTAAAGAGTTCCGCAAGAAAACATTGAAAAATATTTACATTTGTTAAATTTAAATTATAATTCTTTGTCATAACGGCTCGCATAATCTCACACCGAGCGCATTCCGTCCAGAGTACCTAACTTTGTTAACAAAAATCGGACAACCAAAAGCAGATGATACATTATGACTTGCTTGCTATGATTTTTTTTGTAATGATTCACATACTAAATGGTAAATAATTTACAAGTTATCACAGCATGCATTAAAATTTAAAAAGTCATTCCTATAAATTATTTACAGTTAATTGTTAGTCTGTTAATATTAACCTTTATAAACATATAATTATTTAAATCTAAGTTACAATGAATAATTTCATTTTATCAATTATTAGGAAACAAAATAAAAAATAATCACAAAATAAATATTTTTATAGCCCATGGCACGTACAACAAGCGAAGCGCTTACGTGCGGAAACTGCCCAGAAGAAGAAGAAGCCCATGGTTCAAAATTTGTAAACAAGTGCATGTTTTTTTTTTCAGTAAAATTTCACGGTTCTCGCATGGTGTTGTTGTTTTAATAATTTTAAATAAAAAAATCATATCATATCAGGCTTAGAGTTCTTATGTACATCCACCTTATTTACCGCTCAAAATGTTCTGAATTATTTTTCCTTCTCGATTATATACTAGCGTTTTGAACAGGAAAACATTTTAATAATAATTTACATGCTATCAAGTAAATTTCCAATGTTTTATTCAAAAAGCACTTTATTATACAAAATCCGGTTGTCTAAAAGGGAATTAAGTGGTCTTAAGCCCAAGGGAGATATTACAATAAGCGCTGACGTGGATGATTAATGAATCTTTTGGGGGTGTAAGAATTTTACTATATAATAACTGGTTCTGTGGTTTATAATAACTAATCAGGTGTTAGTTCGAACTACATTATTTGAAATGTGGTATATTTTGGATTGTTCTTCTCGCAGTGCTGTATTGGAGGTTGGCAGCCATTAACGGCCATTTTCAATAAATCATCGGTTTGCGGATAGACAGATGACAATCTCTGATAATAAGATAGACAATATCTATCCATATTTTGCGTTTCACAATCATGGATGAGTTCTATCTTTCTGTTTCTAACAATAGATAATTTCTTACCTCTTCCCTCCACATCATATTTAGACTTTGGATGTAGCTGCACGGAACAACGATCATCGGGACTTTCCCGAACCATTTGAGTAAGTTTTTTTTTAGCTATGACGTTCTCTTTCGGTCAGGTAGTCTTTTGCCGGCTATTTCCCGCTAAATGATGAGCTGTAGTAAGTAGGTCATATTTATCGGTTCTTATTTATTTATTTATTGTTGTTGGGTACACAAAACAGGTAATAACTAAAGGTAGATCTAATTATAAGTAATAACTAGTTTTGTTCTAAGCTAAAACCCAATGTATGTGTACACAACTTGAAATTAAATTAAACAAAATATAACATTAAAATTAAAGTTGAAACAAAAACGAACACTAAAAAATCTAAAATAAAAAATGTATAATCTCCAAAGTTATATGCTTTTCAATTTGATTTTTAAAAATATATATCACTCTCTTTAGGTTTTCATAAAATTACCAAAATACTCCAAATTGTCTGCCATTTAGTGACGGTATGTAATGTATATAATATCGTTTTGGCGATAAGACCGCCTTTGCACGCAATGCTTTGCATACCACACAAACATAAAAAATTAAATCTTTCCTCTTTTCACTATTACTTATGAGTAATATTAGTATAATATAGTATTATTTTGGTTTTTATTTATTATTTTAAACATATTTATTAGTTTATATATATTTAAAATTGATGCTTTAGAGATGTGGTGTTGGAGACGTATGCTTGGAGGGTCATGGAATGAATTTCGCACCAATATTTCCATTATCCGAGAACTCGACATCAAGCAACGTCTCTTAACATTAGTGCACAGCCGCATATTAAAATTCTTCGGACACATATTCTCCTGTCTCCCGGAGAGACAGCAACTCCATAGAACGCCTTGTTGTGCAGGGCAAGGTAGAAGGCACTAGACCACGCGGTAGGTCACCCATGCGATGGACCGATCAAATCAAATCTTCAGTGGGAGGTCCCTTGCATGAGTGTACCAGACTATCTGCAAACAGGGAGAAATGGCGAATGATCGTGAGGCGAGTAACAACTGCCACAAACAATGTCCCACCGTGATGACCACGACCACTCTGGCAAGAGTGTTACGACAAAGAAGAATATATTTATTTTTAATAAAAACCGAAATAATGCTACACAGGCTTTAGAGGTACTTTATGTACTGTCACATAGACTTATCTGTGAAACCTAATAGTTTTTGAGTAAACCAATGCCATAGTTTCTCCTAAAAGAAATCAAATACAGCCCTAACACCATATGCAAAATTAAAATCACGTTACTCCTATCTCTTTATTAGGTACGCGTCGCTTAGAGTAGGTACTATGCTAGTATCGGTATTTTATCTTCAATAGGGTTGTCAATTGTCATAAGTTAGACTTAGAATAATTGATTTCGTTTGTATGGAAGAATAAAAATTTCTTAAATTCTTTAAATTCTTTTGATTTAAATTTTTTACAGGGTGATTCCTTTTGAAAGTTATACTTATTCATCCTTCAATATTATTATAAACGACTAAGACACCGGGAGGTATCTTTGCATCGTTCGAGTCCATGTAGGACTGAAGTGTAGGTATCAAACCACCACTACCCAAAAGACCACTCCGTAAAACCATGTCATGTCACATTAGTTATTAATTAAATATAATTTTAATTTTTTCTTGAAAACTATCTATTAACTGATTTGAATTGTTAGGGTATTTGTAAATCTAATAAAATATCTGGCAAATATGAATTTATAGTTATCTAAAGTTTGGTTATTTACTCACTTTATGAAATTACTGTAACAATTATTTCATAATTCTCTCGAGCTCTGTCACAAACAGCTAAACTACTACGAAAATCCCAAATAACAATCATTATTAAACGGCCGTCCTTTTTTAATTCAAATAACTTTTGCACGCTTTATAAATTGATTACGTATTCTCGTAGACGTAGAAGTAAGTACCTACCCGAATTACTTTTGCCAACTTTATACTAAACATATTATTTGTTTGAAGATTAGAAGATGAAATTACGAAAGTCATAACGTACAAAGCCGTAACAAAATTCTATTAACGACTTGTTTTAACTCCAATATTCATTAAAACAAAGCCGGATCGCGGAAGGATGCTAACATTGTATACTTTACGACGTAAGTGGGTATTAGAAATAATCCTTGGCTCGACCTGTTTCCGTACTCTTTGAGCTCCTTATTAGACTCGTGGGGCAAACCTCAAACATTTCGAACACATTGTATTGATTAGTGCATAGTTTTTTTTTAAACGTTAGTTGTTTTCAAAATCTAATATATGCTTCCTATTAGACTCGTGTGGCAAAAATTCATAGGCATTTTAAATACATTAAATTATTTTTATTTCACTTCAAGCTAGTCCTTAACTTTACCCTTATTAACTTGTAACGAAACACTTACAAGTTAATAAGTGATGATGCAGTCTAAGATGGTAGCGGGCAAACTTGTCTCCAAATGCTATGAGAACCGACCCACAAAGACATACCACCAATCCATTTAGCGATGTCTTGAAAAATCCGATTTAGGGGTATGGTTACAATTGCCGTACCTTTAACAGTTCCTCTATCATGTTTGGCTGCATCATCGCTTACCATCAGGAGAGGTTGCCGGCAGCTAACAAGTAGTGAAATAAAAAAAAACATTCATATAGACACGTAGCCCGTCGGTCAATAAAGCGCTTGTCATGACACAAAAAAAAACAAAATAAACTCAAGACAATCAACCGAAGTGAGCCCTGTAAAGAAGAAACAAAGTACTCCACTTACTCAGCATTATTCACGCTTTAAGTTTCATTTTCTATTAGCCCTAAATCCTGAAATCCGGCACTCGATTGCCACAGTGTATAAACTCTATCAAAGTAACATCCAAGTGTCGGGGAACGGCTGCAGTATAATAAGCAGAACTCCTCGAAACAGCCACATCCTATCCACTTTATAGGACATTTCATTTATTCCATTCACTTATTTCCGTCGGGGGTCCCTTTGTTACGAGCGAGTGCGTTCCGCAAATAAACCTACTCGTAATTTTGAAGCACAATACAATGTTTATTTTTAATTTAACAAATTCAACAGCCCCTGAACAAATTGTCTACTATTTAGTATTTTGTTAAACACGGACGCAAAAAGAGGGGTGTTTGTATTTCTGTGGCATAATGAGTTCAGTGACAAACACACAGAATATATATATATAGATTGGACAAAATTCGAAATGAGTTCATCCGAGGCTCTTTTAAAGTTGCGGAAGTACAGCATAAGATGCAGGAGGGCCAATTACGCTGGTACGGGCATGTAATGCGTAGAGACAAAAGCCACATGACACAGCGAGTAATGGCTATAGATGAAGGCAAAAGAGGTAGACGTCGCCCACTTACAACCTGGACTAGAACCGTTTTCAGTGACATGAAAACTCTGGGCCTAACACCAGAAATGACAAAAGACCGTATTAAATGGCGGACAAGTATCAGGAGGGCCAACCCCAAATAGGGAATGCGCCAGGAGAATGATGATGATGATGACCACAAATTAAAAGAAAATCAAAACTGAACTTTAAGAAGACTCTTTTAATAGTGAGAACTGTGTACATTATAGTGATGGTGGACTCTATATTCGTTAGCTTAAAACTAAAGCTTTTTGTATTTGACAAACTTACACCTTGTTAATTTTATCAAATACTCTTAAACTTTTCTTGTTGAATTATTTAAATAGTAAGTAAACAGAACCAGTAACTTTTGCAGGTATAAAATATTCAAAATATTAAATGTTTTCTTTTACCTTTACAAATTGGATATCAATATCAAATTTATGTTATAAATAATTTTATTTTATTTAACGGCATCGATTACGGTTACGTAATACAATTGCTTCGAGAATCCAATTTGAATTTCTGTCAAACTTATGTTGCAAGTTTCAGAACTACCAGAAATTCAATTTAGTATCCTACAATGGAGTACGCAGAGCAATCGAGAACTTTGTTTATGGTAAAAATTATGTACTATCCACAACGGAATTTCCAATTAAGTAACTTATTTTTTTTTCCAGAGATGATTCTACCTCTAAGTTTCTTCAAAAATTGTTGAAGTAGTTAAAAGCCAAAGCTTAGAATACGGAGTCGTACTAATATTTTAAATGCAATGAAATTTTAATATGCCCTGAAAAATTTGGAAATCCTAAGCCAATCTCCAGCCGAAACTCAAAATCAGTTCCATGATTCATACGTATCAGGTCACAATACACAGAAATAAGTATCTACTCTCGAGTTCATACAAAATTTTAAAAAATACTGTAAAAAGAGGAAAGATTTGTTTGTTAAACAACTGGATCGATTTTAACCATTTCCTAACCAATAGAAAGCTTAATTATCGGGAAGTAACATAGGCATGCCGTGTGGTGTCAGTGTCAGTGGTGTAGATCAAAATACAGTTATGACCACCCCTCCTCTAGCCGCATGTGTCGTACGAGGTGACTAAGGAAATATAACGGAAAACGGGCTGCAGTCCTCTGTGCTACTACTACCATTTACTGCGATCACCAACCCGACTGCCCACAGCGTGGTGATTATAAGCAAACCCTCCCGCAGGGAGAAGCCTTTAGTCCAGCAGTGGGCTGTTATAGGCAATTGATTTGAACACAGGCTATAAAGTAAAGTTTCAGAAAAGTTGTAGATCCTTAAGAAAACTGCTTGCTAAAATAATGTTACCCTAACCTCTAAATAATATCTAATGTTCGCCTTTAAAATCTATTAATTAGCGTGAGCTGGGAAAACTATTGATGTCATAAAAATACTAACCTATAACCAGAAAAATCCAAAACGAAATATATCTTATTATCATAGATAAGTTTTCTCAAAACTATGATTGCGAACTTACAGCTATTATGATAACAAACACATTTTAAGTCATTCCACAACTATTAACATAGTAGGTATGCAGGTTGGTGTAATGTAAAAATTTCACCCACATAATATTAAAATGCTTTCTCTTGATGTTACGACGTAAGAGTAATAGTGGTTTTCTCTTTTAATTTTTTCTTGCTTTGACTACGTAATTAAAGTAATGGAATCAAAAATCGGTGGGAATGCTGTTCCCTAGTTACGCTATCGCAGAACAATCGAACGCGTTGGGTAAGCAATGTTGATCCATTTCGGTTATGGGGGGCTTACCTTCATTCAGTGGCGTGCATAGCCCTTGGACCCAGGGTATGCACAAGGTGTTAAGCACAAACATAAAGTAAAATTTATATTTTAGATATGTCGGTTTATGATCAAATTACTTTACGAAAGTTATATTTTTGATTGATTTAATACTATCGTCTATCTACTGCTAATTGAATAAAAGTACATACCCTGATTTACGACACAAAATTATGACATGACACCATTCGGCAGCATTTTCTAAGCACACTGATGATGATAATATTTTTTCCAACATATGTTTTTAGCGTCTTGATGAAAATTATTAATATCACAATATCCTTTATCATTCCACACTTTACGTATATTGGACAATAAAACAAAAGGAAAGCAAAATAATCGATTGGTGTGTACAAAGCCGCTTAGTCAAGAATAGTTTTCGTAATATTTATTATTAAACATACGTGTTATCACCTTTTTTTGTGGATATTTGTAACATTGGTACACACCTTCCTTTGCGAATGATTTCTAATTTTACGATATAGGGATAGAAATTAAAGTTGTCTCTAAGTACTTTTTCCAGGCACACTGAACCCAAACAAAGACCGCAGGAATATGCTTTCATTATAAAATGAATGAATAAACTATAAAATAACGTTAACACATTAAACTACCACTACTCAAACTTTTATAAGTTGCTGAATTTATGCACTTGAACCGTTTATTTATCACCAACGCCATAGAGCATTGTTCGTAGGTAAACAATAATGGCGATTGAATATGCTAATGATAATATTGCAATCGAAATTAGTCATAATATGTCTTTAATTTTGTAAGTATGGGTACGAACGCTATTTTATTTTGATATGTCAAAAATAAATAGAAACAATATTTATTGTTAACTTTCTCACTTTTCAATAATTCCTGGAATACTTTTCATAAAAAAATTAAACACGTAATTGATTATCCACTTCCGTAAGCAGTGCTTATAGACACCCATACATAGAGAATTTATGAATGAAACTGTTCTTGTGTGAACCGATGCTAATCTTGTAAGTACAAGCGCACGATTATAACATTACACGACACACACTAATAACTTGCCCGCACACACCTAGCAGAACGATTCTTTCTTTGGGCGTGCTTATTTTGTTTGATATTTCTATGCAACAGTAGAGGGCGTCATATGTCGAGTGATTCATAATAATTGATTTACCCTGCAATCGATAACATGAGATTTAAATAATAATATAGGTATTTTCACGTGTTTTAAAAGGTAAATGTTTAGCATTTACGGTTAAAAATTAAAATACGAAGTAGAAGATTTTATTTTGTACGCTATACGCCTCACGCGCGCTGGTTGCGCTGTCGCCTGTCTAGCGACAATTGACCTAGAAGTTTGGCCGCTCATTACTAGATGGCGCTTTCATATATTTTTTACTTAGTATTTTTTTTTAATTACAAAACTTTAATGGTCCTATCTGAAGGTTCTTTAAGGGTAGGGTATGCACTGCTTATTTGCATATATGCAATGCACGCCACTGCCTTCATTGTTAAAAGCATTAATTTTATAAATCACACAAAATATGGATCATAATTCTGAAACAAAAGGTCAACAATATCAAAATAATACTACTTTAAGCGACATATTGCGCCGTTAGCTTTTCTCCGTGATTGGAGCTGTTAGTTCCTTTATTTTTCCCTAAGATATGAAAAAAATCGCTAAGTAAAAGTTACACTACGTTACCTACACCAGCGACTAGACATTGGAGCAGCTAATATCGCCTATATATGGAAGCCTATGCCCATAATAATTTAGGTCGATTATACTGATTGATAGGGGATAAGGGATTGTAGGGGAAAATAACTAGGAAAGATGGTTACCTTCGTTTTGTACAGAGAGATCTGATCAAGATTATTTTATATTATATTTATTTTCATGATATTTGAAGTATTGTGCAGTAGGTACTTTTCTGACAAATTTATTTCACCACAAAGCCTTTACGTGTTTGACCCACGTACTTACGCAAAGTTTTAAGCGTTTAGTTTTACGTGTGTAACCCAAAAAACGAACGATATTAATATTTATATTTGGATTGTGTAACACATATTTTTCAAAAGAGGTAACGAGCATATTACCAATTTTCATGGTAGAGTTTAAGTGCCAATTAACTGGTTAATTAAGTGAAACGATTTCGCGCGACCAACTCCCAAGCGTGTCCATTTTAAAACTTATTAAAGTTTTAACTTATAATTTTTACCCTCAGTTTCTTGAAGACTAATGATTGATCGAATTAGAGTTGGCATATTATTCGATGATATTTTTTTCAAAATTTCCAAAAGGGAGGTTTAACTAAGTCAAAGTCAAGGTCAAGAATATTTTTATTCAATTAGGCCTATAGGTGGCACTTTTGATGCGTACATTACATGGAAGTACACGGTAGTGAGATAATGGAGATAACCATATTCGTAAATTTAAAACTATAGCTACTAACTAAACGCGTCCTGGTCTACGAAGAAGTTCACAAAAAACTTAGACGGGTTTTTTTGGTTTTTGCCAGCACCATCTTTTATCATTGTCATTTAAAATTATTAGATGAGCAACCTGGTTAGAGCAGTAATTAACACCCAAGCTTTTTTTATTGATTTCGTAGTTTTTTATATTATAATAGGACTTTTCAATAAGCTTACGTTTGATACAAACTTTGAACTTTTTAAGAAACATCTCCAATATGTCAATGGGTAGTTACTGTAGAATTGTATTTTTTTAACAATTTCCCTCAAAAGAATTATGAATTGTATGTACTAGGTGTATATTGCACTGTATGTTTATTCTTACTCCTAATTTTTAAATGATTGCATTCACATTTTTTCTTACATTTAGAAATGTTTTTATGAACATACATTATTTTTTTAATTTTCGACTACGTATCAATTATACTAAAAACGAAGAAATCTAGGATTTCAGTTTTACGTTTAAGTTCTAAACGCTCAGTATCTCTATTAAACAATGATTGTCACGACTGTTAATTGATTTGAACTAACCGATTGTCCACTTCGACAGCTTAAATAGCTGTTAAAATTGTTGGCTGGAAATTTAATCAACCGCTCAGCAACTGGGAATTAATCTCATTAAAATACGGTAATGACAATTGGTAATATGATGCTGCCGCTGGTAATTTGTTTGGTTTAACGTTCAACGTTAAAATTGTCTTTATAGCACTTGTGTATTCATTAGGTTTGAACCAAATTCGAGAAAATACTGATCCAGAAAAATCGGAACTTATGTCGTTTTCCTCCGGGAAACAAAACTCTGATCTTGTCATACACTTGTAAGTTATGTTGACAAATGGCCTGAATACAGTTACAGTTCTACGGTTTCTTTTTAATCTCGTTAAAGTACGGAAATGATAATTGGTTACTGCTTTTGACGTGACGTGATTATCATCAGATAATGTTTCAATATATAGTATGTACCTAAGTCCTTGATAACCTCTACAATTAATGGTAAGTTAATGTGCTCGTACTCTGCTGTAAATTATATATGATGGCTTTTCCATTCTTAATCTTATTTTCATTCAGAAGTGGCAGTTGGTAAAATTGCGTTACAGCTGGATACTGTACTTCTTCTTTGATATTACCGCTAATATCACAAAAAAAGTCCTTGATGACCTCCAAAAATGGTTTTTTAATTTAACATGTACCTAAGTCTGTGTTTCCGGTTAGCATGCGGTAATGAAGAAATATTCGGTAATTCTTATGAATTTCTTCACGTTCTTGGAGTTCAAGGATCTGTAATTGTGCACGTATCTACGTCTGTTTTAAATTTTCTCTTATTATGGTTTCACCTTTTCATCCTTAATCTCGTTAAAATACGGTAATGATCGTTGGTAACATGGCGCTGATAATTTAATTTGGTTTTTCGTTCAATGTTCAATGAAACATTAAAAGCATCGGATCGAAAACTAAATTAAATTATCAGAAGTTATGTTACGAATTGCCGTATTTACGTATTTCAACAAGATTAAAAATGAAAAGTTGATACCACTGTAAGGGTAGTTTTAAAAACCCGCATTTACAGATTATAAAGTATAGCTGTGGTCCATTAAATAGTGCCTTAAAAATTTTGCCTTGATAATTTACGGCCCGTGTTAATAATGCCAGCTCTTCACGTTGGCCAACATTTTGGCGAATGTTGAGGCAAAGATATTAACAAAGTTCGCGATGGCGTCCATACGTTGGAAGGTCGTTCAGTTTGCTTCAATGTGTAAAAGAATTTAAAAAACATATATGCTCTATATTTGTTTTTTAAATTTATTTCTATAGAGTGAAAAGTTTCTTCTTAGTTTCTCATTTTACTGACGTTTGGTTTACAATAATTACTACGCGTGATATATTCAAATAAGTGCGTGCAATTTTACTGGGAGTTTGTAGGAAACTAAACGCGCGCCCAACGTGTGGACGCGGCGGTTTCTGATTTCTTTCAGTAAAAACTATGGCAAAGATAGTTAATAATGTACATCTAAAGCCTGTGAACTATTATTTTGGTTTCCACTTACACTTTGCATAATAAAGGATATATGCTAAATAGCTTATCATACAGTCTTAAGACTAGAGAGCTGCGTTAGGCCATAACCTGAGTTAACCTCACTAACTGTCGACGCCATAATACGATTATTCAAGATAGCCTAGCGCTTAGGCTCTGGGCTATTAAATTACGTGTGACCTTAATATATTCGATATAGCGTAAATTTGTACCGAGCCCATATGACAGTAAATGTACTGAGCACTTATAAGTAGCTTTGGTAGTTAATACAATCGGTGGGGAATGGTTTTAGTGAGAGATTATGGGGATTATATGGGAATGCATCAACAATATAACTTATCGAGTTCGGCCGTAATACGGCGCTCGGGGTTTACTGCGATCGCTTAAGTTGCTGAGTGCTTCTGAATGAGGTTGAAAAAATATAAACTATCAAAAATCTATGTACTTTTAGCGAAAAAAGAGATTTTCTCTACTAAATTGCTGTATGTACACGATTGAGTAAAATTTACTATTTCGAGTTAAGGTAGTGTGTAGTTGAGTTTGTAATGAACTACGTTTTTCTGAGTCTAATTAAAATTTTGAGATAAAATGGGTTTATATGTTGACATAATTGAGTATTTTGGTTGTTTTAAGTATTTAATTATTTTTATTGTTATTTGTTTCAGGTGTATACAATATAACAAATAAGCTGTTCTTGCGGCTTCACCCGCGTTCACCAAAGATCGTAACATAGTGTTATAATGGCTACGAGGACAACTTACTCATAAACTTCGACCTTACGTCCCGTAAAATAATTTCTCCTAAACCATGCTAAAGAAATGGCTGTAAACTTAAACGTATGCTGCAAAGCGCAACATTTATCGACCTTAAATTGTCTTGTCACTGACCCTTTTTTGTAAGGATCAATATTTTTAAAAAAAAGACGATTAAAAATCACATTTTAATTACATTACTATAATTTTAAAATATTGCAGAATGAGAAAGTACAGGGGTTTATACTATCTGCGATGATAGTAAAGCAATCTTATTTAATTTCGTTGCAGAAATTATAATTCTTATTTACGTCCCGATGTGTCATATTATAAACTGGAATTATAAAAGAATACAGCTTTTAGAGATAGCAGTAAGCGCCGATTTCTATTACAACTTAAAAAGGTTTGAATTCAAACATAGAACATAGTTAAAGTCACCTCACGGTTGTTTTTATTCAAGCACCGTTAAACACATAACGACATAATATTTCTAACGATGTTGTAAAAACGAGAAAGTGTCACCTGTCATTTGTATTCAGGGATCAGCCTCTATCGCCATAAAACGGGGACTCACTCTGCATCGTAATCGTAAGTCGTTGACTCGGGAGGTTGGAAAATTTGCACTATATGGCTAAACTCTCCACCCGACACGTATGGGTTCCGTTTATCGGAATGGTTGTTGGACAATAAAAACTATTGTGGTTTTATACCGATTACGTACTTCAGATACAAATAGAACTCGTATAGCCAAAACTTTAACAGACAGAAAATGAAAGCGACATAATAAAGAAGAAAATGTTCAAAAGAAAATCAACTTCAGTACCTATTGACAAACACAAAACAAAACATTTCTTAGTTCCGTGTAATAGATCCAATTGGATGAAACTTGACTATTTCCCAATGTAAGATACTAAAAAAGGAATGGACAAACGAGAAATATGCACACAAACATAAAGACAATGAACATTCATACAAAAAACATAAAATGTCCTACACCGTTACAGCACGTGATATTTTCACTGTTCAATTAATAATGTCGAAGAGGTCGATTTTACCCGATTACGTAGAAAGGATTGCCGAAGTATTTTAACTTCTAGACAATTACCGTTGTTATAGAAAATCCTATGATAACAAATAGTTAGCCCAAATTATTGCCAAACACTGATAGCAAAAACAAATATTCCAAAACATTAGCGGAAAAACTTCGCCAGAATCTGCGAGTATATTGCAAACGTTGAAATATGGATCCATTCCATCAAGTTGTCCTCTGAGAGCATTCTAACTCGCAGCGCTTAAGGCATCCCGCATTTACCCACTGGTAAAATTTATCAAGGCTCCTGTTAAGTCAAATGGAATAGGAACAACATTCAGCGGAGGATTGCGAGGCCTCTTACGGTTTGTATCCTCAAGCCGGGTTAGCCTTGGGTCCTTTTAGCGCTTAATTCCCTATGTTGCTCCAATTCATCGGCATTATTCTTGTTGACTTTATGTACAACGTACAACTCGATTAAAACAACTTAAAACTTGTTTCTCTTACAATTTTACTGTATTCATTCACAACAACATCTTTCGATATTACTAAAGGTGGCATGAAGTCGGAATCCCGGCGCGCCCCTCTAACTTTCCAGAGTTATGTGCGTTTTTAATTTAAGCATTAAAATATCACATCACTTGCTCTGTAGGTGAAAGAAAACATCGTGAGCTGCATGTCTGAGAGTTTTCCTTGACGTTCTCAAAGGCATCTGAAGTCTAGCACTCCGCAGTAAGTCCGCATCTCGTTAATCCCAGACACTTTCAGCTCGATGAACCACCATCCAGGTGCTAAAGAACTACTAATCTCAAGATTTCTCACCAAAATTATTACGTTTAAGAGTTCATGGTAAGAAAAAGAAAGTTTTAAAGAATTGAAGTGAGTTTAAATCAGTTACAGTATCGAAATAAATAGGATGCGATAGGAACAATAGTATTTTGGAAACAAACAATATTCCTGGCGGAGCTATCTCAATTTTCTCTAGGACGTTCCATCTTGCTAAGCTTAGATCCTATGACATCCTATTGTACAAGCAGTTAGTGTGTCGGCGGGTTTGTTAAGCCTGGCGATATGGGACTTCCATTTAACGGAGGTTTCGTCTAGCCCTCTTAAGGCTTGTTTCCTCAAGTCGAGTCGCTTTCTAGGCTTAATTCCCTTTGTGCCTCGGCTTCATCTTGTTGCTTTGCGTGGATTAGGTCGTAGTCTTCGTAAATCTTAATTTGCGAAACTTTTCAACAAGCTGTGCATATCAAATACCTTTCAACGAGCAAATCTTGTATAAATGTAGGTACCTACACAGCATGTAAATGAAAAACGAAATAATACGAGGCTAGACCGTGATGAAACACTGAAAAACTATTCCACGTTATTTTTGTAAGGCCAGTGTCTACGAGTTCCCGCGATTGTTTCAGCCGTTTTAACGGTTTCCCTGAGTCGAATCTCTGTCCATAATTCACCTGTGATGATCGGTGCACCGGTGAAGATCGGTTCAGCAATTACGCCGTACATAGGCCACAAACAAACGGACTTACTTTTGCATTTATATGTCGCAGTTATACATTTGATAATACTTATTGCTAACGTTGCAATTAAATTCAAATTCAAATAAGAATATTCGTTATTTATGTAGACCTATCACAGACACTTCATAAATATGTGTTAACGTAATTGTTACATAATACAAACAGGTCCTGGTCTAACCTCCAAGCAACTTAGCCGGGTATTTTGTTTTGTTATCACCATATCACAGTCAATTAATATTTAGCTTTGAAGTTAGAGCAATTCACATCTAAGCTTTTTTATTGTTTAATTAATCCTTAATATTATAATAGGATTTTACTATACCTAGCTTGCGTTTTATACAAACTTTGATCTTGTTGAGAGACATCTCAAATATTTCATTCGGTAATTTGTTATAAATATTATACAATTGCCTTTAAATGAATTTTTAATTTTATGTAAACTGCACAACGAGTTTATTTTTTAACTTCTAATATTCAAATCTGCATGTTTTTAGTCGATATACCGCTTTCGATTTATTGTCTCTCAGGTAGGTACATATTTGTAAACTTATTTCCAAAATTATTCCTAAACTAAATAATAATTTACCAAATTATATACACGATGATGGAGAGGTACACAATAAAATACAGTATTAAAAACAATCGAGAGTTTATTACATTAGTACCTACCTAGAATATAATTAAACAAAGCAATATTCTTATCGTAACAGAGCGATAAGACCACCGAACGTACCAATTTTTATTTTTCTCATTACGAGTTTTGCGCAAAAATATAATTATATTATATCGTGACTATAATGTAATTGTAACTAAAAAAACATAATCTTAACCGGCCAGTTAATATGAAAGTAACTTTTGGTAATGAACACTCGACTAAATTAAATCTAACTCCAATGTCAAACTAAGCGACCGTATATAATTCGAATGGAAACTTTATATTCCTCATTTGAAAAAATAAATTAAATAAAAAGACAACCTTGAATGGTGAACAGGAACATAAAAACAAACACTAAGAAAATTACTAGCTAATAAAACAGTTACAAGTAGGTAAACAAAACAAAGTAACGTTTCGGGCGTTTTCCCGGAAAAAATAGATATTCATCTGAGGCCGATGTTTTCTTAATTTGGTCGGGGACTCTTTCAGATTCCGATCTGATTATTCGCAAAGAAATTTAAACAAAGTTTCCCAAAGTAAGGATAAGTACTCGTAATAAAACCAAAAATCATAACAAACATGTCTTAAAAGAAACAACGGTTGTTAATAAATTATATACCATATGAAAACTACTGAATGATAACTTTGATACCGTAGGAATTCAAAAAAATAACGTAGGTACCACTTAATTATAAAATTATAAAAGAAATAGACAGTCAAATATCGCAGAATAAAACATAAAAAAATATTAATGACTGAGTAAGTGTATCCGTGTATTTAATGAAAGATTACTAAAAAGATATTTGGCAACAAGCAAACCAAGTTTTTCTTAAGAGCAAGAGTGTTCTTCAAAACTTCTTAATGCATAGAGTAACTAAACTTGGCCATTAACGAAAAATGCTGCCAACTAACTAGTTATAAGAACTGAAGACACGGCGGTGTTAAAATGAGTCGATAAATCCATTTTTCCAACATTCTGTCTTGGTGCCGTATTTATTTATCGTGTTTCAGCGTACATGTTGCCCGACTTTGTAAAACTCTTTTATAAAGTATTAAAGGAAACGACATATTACAGGAATGTTTGGAAATCTTAACCTGAAAGTTTGGATCGAAAATTTTATATACTTATTTTATTGCTAACAACACTTTCATATGATTATAAATATAATAATATGATTATAATAAAAGTTTTAAAAGAAATCGAGTTTATATACGACTAAAACAGATAAGAGAATCAAGGAATTGAATTAACCAGGCTCAAAAGAGACTACAAATAGAGATATAAGAAACAGATTGCATAATCAAAACGATCACATGATATTCGAATGCACATCACCGCATCCTTTCACTGTAAAACGAATATGATACTACATCAGTTTCGCAATAAATACAAACACTTGCCACGGTTCAGTTGATAATTGGGCTGGTTATTTAACCACCCGCATTGCGTGATAATTCTATCCGATATACACATTTCGTGCGGCAAAGAAATTAACTACGCAAACTAAATAGTGCCTCCACGCGAGTTCTTCCGATGTTCAGTTAATGAAAATGTCGAGATCTCCGTGTCTTCATCGGCGTTATTAATTCTGTTAGCTTTTAAAAGACTATTGTATTTGGACAAAAAGTTCGTATTGCATAAAACAGTAAGGTAGACTGATAAAATAAGATTGTTGAGCACTGCAACGCTTAAGTTACTTATTTTTCGGACGAAAGTTTTGTCGATTACAATAAATTTATTACACAATGGGATAAAATAACAAAACGAGGCACCAGACTGCTTTAAACAGTTTTATTGCCCTAAATAATATTTCATTCAAGTAATCCGCCGACATCTTTATGTATGTATATATTTATTCTATACGTGAGTATGCGGCACTGCACGCATGCTAAATGGCTGGACTGATTTGGATGAAATTAATTGTATGTGATGTGAGTTCTGAGATTCTCAATAATTAGACTGGATAGGTGGCGCTGCGATCAGATTCCAGGTATTCCTTACCAAAATTGAGGTATCTAGTTAACTTAATAAAACTTATTAGAACAGAGATAAAGGATACCAGAAAATCGGTAGCTTTTAACAAAAAAAAACAAGTGTTGCATCTTTAACATACTGTTGCAATTTCTCATTTTCGGTAATGGAATATATCGTGCGAAATCCTTATGAATGAGAACATAATAAAGTGTGAAAAATATGCGAGCCTCGCTCAAATGTCAGCTAACACCCATACTAACTAATGCAACGTATGTCAGTTATATTAAACCTATACCCCTGAAATACACCGCTTATTCGCTTAGCGGCACGTCTTTTTCGGTAGGGGTGGTAACAGACTAGACCAGTGATTCCCAAAGTGGTCTATATCGACCCCTTGGGGTCTACGTAAGCGAAAAAAAATTTGGAGGTTCATGAAATGAATAATAACCCTTACAAAATTGACGCCAAATGTTGATAATTTATTATTAAAGCATCAGGTTCATCCTTATCACTAAAAATATTGACTTAATGGTTATGTTAATTTATTTATAGTTTATTTAATGTTACGTATATTTTACAAAACAGATACAAAATTTTATTTTGAGTAGTTTTAATTTAAATTCAATTAATAAATGTAATGTGTTTTTACTTTAAGTTTTTAACAATAAACTTCACTACAGTTAGAAATTTACAGGAAATCAATATCAGGTAAGTAGGGGGTCTACCCAACACGGAAAAACATGGCAAGGGGTCTACGACACAAAAAAGTTTGGGGAACCTTGGACTAGACCATAGAAAATATAAATTTCCGAACCCGGGAATACCCACTTAAGGCCACAGCGCTCACCACTTCACCGAGGAGGTCGTCAAAAAGTTAATTGAGATAAAAATTTCTTAGAAAGGTGAACCTTTTCATGCTTCAAACACACCATTGAGCCTAGGGCAAGGTCGCGCTCCTCATCAAGCGTAGCCGGCAGCGATACGATGCGAAAAGAAACAATCGCACGGTTTTGAGGCCAAGGTGCTGCTATGTAGCTTGTATAGGCTACAGGTATTTGTCTAGGTATGCGTTACCTACGGGTTTTAGTTTTATGAGCATAATAACAACCTACATTCTAAGCGATCGCTATTCCAAACATTTCGATAAAATAAATGTGATAAATGGAAATAACCATTCCCGTCCATATACACATCTATGCAAATCAATAATGGTGAAGTGTTTTCTCCTAATCGGCTGGACCGATTTTGACAGGTGGAAATGACATAGGAAAATACATAGGCTTAGTATCATTAAAATTTGGAAAGTTTATTTTAAATCTACACGATAAAGAGTAAAACCGGGGTGGCAATTTCAATCTTGCGACTTGTGTTAAAATCTGTATAGCTTAAAAAAAATAAGTGTACCTCTAAAAGCGTCTTATTATAAACAACCCTCAAGGGTGTAGAATAGAATATTGAAGTTTGTAAAAAAGAAATTTACTTAATGACAAAGTGTACGCGAGTGAAGTCACGGGGCCAGTGAAGTTATAATTACTATTCACTGCACAGGAGTAGCATAACGCTAAATTTTTTTATAACTTTCAAAATAGCTACAGAAAATGTTTACACAATGTAACTATTAAGTTTTCTTTGATGTTGCTATAGTAAAATATATATGACGACTAAAATATTATATTAAGGTCAGCAGCGAGCAAACGTTACTAGTTTATGTTTTGTTAATAAAATAAACATTTTCTGTTGGCAGAAAATTCGAAGGCAGATACTAAAACGTTGTCTGCAGGTGACGTAACAATTTATTCGAAGGAACTGAATGCCTTTAACCTGAAGCCTAGGGACAAGATTGTTAAGAAAAAAAAAAAAACATTTTACTCGCGAAGGAATGTAAAAGTATATTTCGTAAGGCATCGGACAATAAGACGACTTTCACTCAAATTATAATGTATAGGTATTTTTCTCTATTGGATACAGATTTTGCAATAAAAATGGTGCTCAGTATAAAAGGAATATTTTATGTCTTTCGAAAGCAATAGTTTAAGCATCGGTTTACGTAATATTTGTTGTTCAAGTTATATAAGATGGAAAACGATTCCTTGACAACGCTATCTTCCTCATCACGGAAAACGTCCCCCACTCGGACAAGTCCAACGTGCAACGTTACGCGCCTGATAAAATGATGATCGGTGACATTGTGATTCTTGACGTACGTACTTCAATTAGTTATGACGCAACAAGGGAGATACGCTTTAGGGGAACTCTTATGTAATCAATAGATAGTAAGAGTTAAACAATTAGGAGAAGACTCCTGGTATGCTAGAATTTTTAATATAGGTCTATTTGGAGAGGTTACTAACATTTACCTATGAACTTACTCATAGTAGATATTGCTGGTGTTATGGGAATAATCATAACATCTAAAAAACCTCAAGTTTTAAGGCGAAAGGAAATTTGCAATCTATTTATAAACAAGCAACGTTTAAATTGAATATTTTACTCACTACCATCTTAAATATGGCACTTACTGAACACAATATTTATCTAATCAGACCACACTGATCGATATTCGGTACATTTTAATCTAACTAATGGGTAATGAACCTTAAAAGCATAACTATATTTAGCCATTGACGTCAAAGCACATGTCGAGTTCAATATATGAAGTGTTAACCAATCGTGGGTGTTCTGTTATAACTTTTTATAAGAATATCCATATATCATAGCTCCTATACAAAGAATAAATCCATCATAGTGACCGAAAAGCAATAGAAGCAAACTATAGAAAAAGACAAATAAAAACCTATAAACTTGAATGAATTATTATATATTCACTACTGAATAAATGAAAGACAAATTCGAGAGTACGACAGATATATCAAACGCCGTCATAAAGGCATTTGATTATAGGTATAGGTAACAATAAAAACATTAACCCCTAGAAAATATAATATTAACCAATCGACTTAATTTTTGGCACAAAGTTAGCTGTAACATACACTTTTTATCCCGGAAAAACAGACAGTTCCCACGGGATGATATAAAACCGTAATTAACACGGACGTAGAAGAAGCATGAAGAGAAGTGATGAATAGAAAATTATAGATTAGTGTAGTAATGCTGACAAAGAAAAGAACTCTAATCTCACTTTAGAAATATACAAAAAATAAACACTAGTGAGGGGACATTTATAGCACTGCAAGGCTTATCTAAGTTGGAAAGAGGCACGTCACTTCGAAGAGAGTAAACTAATGAAAATGTTTGCTTTATTAAATATTTGCCAATAGAGCTTTTAGGCAAACGCAACAGTGCGGCGTTATATTTAGTTACCGTTTGTGGCATCTATTCCGAAGGGTAATGAATATTTAGTACTGTATATAAACGGCGAATTATTGCTCTTGGTTTTGACATCCGGATTGTTCATTTGCAATTCAAAAGCACACCTGATATATTGTTCCGCGCATTAGTCTCGAACCTATACATCTAACAGTCTTAAGAATTTATATAGCGCCGTTTCTGAATTCGTAATATTATGAACTTGCATATTATATTATGTCTTCATTATTATTGTCAAACAATTATCGGCCCGGTACAGGGTTCATGAGTCACCTCACAGAATTAGACTTGTTTAGGGCCTAAACCACACTGACCAAATGCGAATTGTTTCACTTTCATTTGAGAACACTACTGGTAAAGTGCGGATCGGTTCACACGCGTTTGAGAACATTATGGAGAGAGACATGCAAATTTCCTCAAGGTTTCCTTTACCGTTAAAGCGAGTGATGTTCAATTTCTTAAAACGCACATAACTCCGAGCGTGCCATGGATAGAACTCGGCCCGAAAGAGAAGCCAATGTATTGCCCTCAAGGCTAACACCGGTTTTTTGCAAATGTGTAGTAACACAGAACAATGAACTAATACTGTTAGGATTACACTTCAAAAAAGAGCAGTTTTAGTAGAAGAAACAATGGTCTTATATTACTTCCCGCAACAAAGTTACAATCGTTAACTGCAAACAAAGAGGTTCTTTTTACAAGGAGAAAAAGAAAGCTAAGATCGGATAATCCCAACGGTACATTAAGATACTTTTAACGCTTACAAAACCAAATTGGAAATGTTTGGAATGCAACTGCAGTGAAAGTATTTTGGTTTTTAAGAGTGCTAACTATGCATTTTGGTAATCAAAAAAGTTAATGCTGAACTGGATCACAGAATGTATTGCAAAATAAATTCTATAAGCATGTTAAGAACTCCGTATCTCAAAATCTAAAGGATCAACAGATAAAGTTATTGAAATTGTTTATCCTCATTTCTGGTAACATTGAAGAAGATCTAGGTCTATGTTTGAGTATATATACTCGGAGAATACGTATTATAAATTTAAATTATTTACATTTAAAAATGCACCTTTCGTTTGTTGGAGTCTGCAAAACTAAAAAAAGTAGTTGATGATTTCCGATTTTTTTTTTATATATTTATTTAACCGTTAGTTCCCGCGTAGTTAATATTAGACTGACAAACTATATCTATATATGTATATACATGTAAGTATCATCATCATTATCATATCAACCTTTTAGTAGCCACGGGTCTCCTTCCACAATGAAGGGGTTAAGGTCGTAGTCCACCACGCTGGGCCAGTGCGGATTGGTGCGACTAGTAAGTATAATACCCATTAATGACATACAACAAAATTTAAATGAACATGAAAAGGGTTACACGACATTACGGATATTTCAGTTAATGAACTATCAGACATAATCAGCATAAATCATGTGGCGTGGATGGATCATTTTCCAAAATTGCGTTTTTACGTTGATTGTTAGAATTCGAGAGCGTTTTATCTGACAAACAAAAGGGACGCTTATTTACACCAAATAGACGGGGGAAATCCGAGAGCGGAGTTGCTCCCGACGGGACGCGCGGGAATTTTTATCGCACACACGGTAACAAGGTAAACCCTCCTGATTTTGCGGTGAAGTGAATTCCATTTTATGTGGCTGAAAGTTTATGACAACAGCTCGCGTGCAATATTTTTGTAATATCGAAAATAATAGAATTGTTTATTTAGTTAAATAAATAAATTTGTAGTATTTAACAAAAGTGCCCAGCTTAATAGTTGACTCAATAAAATATATAAAAGCAACTACATACTATAAAATTAGGAAGGCAAATAAATAATATCCAAAAAGCAAAGGAATTACTTGCTAGGAATGTTTAAATTCAAATATTACAGCAATGGGCTTAGGTACCATTTATGTTTGTATGAAAAACATAACAATATAGATTAGACAATATAAAGTAAGTAAACTAAATTCTAGATGCTTTGACAAGTAAATACATTTATGTGAAGTAATAAATATTCACAAAGCTATCTTGGGCACGGCAGCCAACAACTGTTTTTCTTATAAAATTTACAGCCGTTAAAATGGCAAGCGAAATGCCAAGACCTTATTTACACGATATCGCCGAAAGGAAGTCCAAACGGATGGCCTCCTAGTAAAAGGAAACGAACATAAATCACCGATTTCGCGGCAAACATCTGTAATATTATTTCCAAAATGAAAAACAGCCCCTGTAAGAACTTGACACTCCACTCCAGAACATTCTTTACAGACGGCATTCTCATAATTTTACTTAACGACGCAAAACAAAACAAAACTTCTAATTTGTAGCATCAACAAAGCTTTATTTAAATACCGTTGTTGCCGACAACTTATTTTGTTTGCCCCGTGTTTTGAAAATAAACAAATTCGATAGTCAAAAAACGGGCACGCGATGCCGCGCGGTTGCCTAAGAAGATTCTGCGTTGCTGTTGACCCTACAACTTAGGAGTTGTGTAATCCAACAATTTGCCGCTCCTAACTCGCAAACACAACAGAACAACGGGAACATATTCCCGGGGCTAAAAGGAAGTTCACTTGAAAAGGCAACTAGCTGCGGGGAAACCTTATATTGTTGAATTTATGATATGTTTCTACGCTATGCTCTACTTTCTAAGGTCATTCGCGCTTGTATTTTGTTCTAAATAATAACAGTGTATGAACGAGAATATCATATTCTGGTAGCCAATCTCGTAGCTATCTTATGTTGACCGCAAATGCCCTCTGGCATATCAAGAATTAGATTAGAGGTTTAAGGAATTCAACAGCGAAAATCATATACTTTTCTTTTTATCGACGCACCGATATACGGTATTGACTATTTAGTTAGTGAAGTTCGTACAGTGAAGGTTGTGAAGCCAATTGCAATTATAGGTATGTAACTCTTGAATTGTTTTGTTAACAATTTGGCTCGGAGTGGCAATGAAGAGAGGATGGAATGTTCTAGATAAGTGTTTATGGGCCAATTAGTGGCAAACGAAATGAGGGCTATCGGACTCGCAGTAAACCTAGTTAATGTTTGAGATAGTATCTACAACCAGCCAACAATTGGGCGAATTTGCAAAATTATATTCACGTACATGTAAATGTGCTTATCATCTTTAGTGTAATCACTATCAAACTATAAAACAAAAACAGATTACACATCTGCTTTTATATTGCTTATTCATTCTATTCACTGCTAACTAACTATAAAATAAAAACAGATTATACAATATACATCTGTTTTTATTTTATTGCTAGTTAGCTTTGAATGGGATGAATTAAGTTAAATGGTAATAATGACTAGCGGACCCGCGCGACTTCGTCCGCGAATGGTATGTTGTCGAGGACTGTTTTATAGAACTTTGAAGAAACAATTCCGATATACTTACTACATATTTCCGTCGTAACGTTTAACGTTCACGCATCGCACGCATCGGAATCTCTTAAAAGAATAGTTTTTGCAACATTTCTCATTAATGATGGCAGCCATTGGTCGTAGCGTGATGTTATATATAGCCTTAATTGATACTAACAATAAAAAAAATAAAAAAATCGAAATCGAAATAGCATTTTCTGACATTAGCGCGTTTAACCAAACAAACTCAAAAGCTTGATAATATTTCTACTATGCCTATCTACAAAAATCATGTCAATCTAAAACTCCGTTGCGCGGATTTTGAAAGACAAATGCGGAAAAAATTGCGATACTATCCTGTAGGAGTTTGTTTCATTTTCCGGGATAAAAGAAGCCTATAAGCTATTCCAGGATGGTACGCATGCATTCGATCGTTGTCCCACATGCCTTGCAACGTGCTGTTATCTGTGAAGAGTTATGTCCTTTATCTCCGAAAATATTTATCAGATCCTCATTAAAATTAGACTATTCATGCTTAATAGTATACACTTTCAAATAAAAAAAAGACCTATTAAAATCGATTCAAATTTAACGGTGGTATGAAGTAAAATTGATAAAAAATTCCATCCCATTTCCCGGAGGAAACTTACTGTTTATCGGGATAAAAAGTATCCTATATGTTGACCCGGAATATCAGCTACAACTATACCAAATTTTATGTAAATCCGTTCAGTAGTTTTCACTTGATGCCCGGACAGACAGATAGGCAGACAGACAGACAGACAAAAATTAAATAAAATTCTGTTTTGCATAATAAAGCATACCCCGGGCAAAATATATTAAATGTACAGAAATCATGCACATACATGTAACAGATTTATTATAAGTATGGATAAAGGTTTTTTTAATATGCAGAGTTTGACTGAAATCCCATCTAATTTTACGGCCGATTGGCGCCAGTGGGCAGCGACCCTGCTTTCATTCCAAGGCCATGGGTTCGAATCCCACAACTGGACAATATTTGTGTGATAAACATGAATGTATTTCAGTGTCTGGGTGTTCATCTATATATTATAGGTATTTATCTCTGGACACATTCCACTAAACAGATTTGCGTTTATGCTCAAAAAAAGTCCTTCTCCTAATTTTCCAGACTGTGGTGTAAGGGAAGATGTATATCACATTCTGATGGAATGTGTCCGTAGCGAGGTTCAGAATAAAATGTTTGCTGATGTTAACATAAGCTTGTCAAACCCCTATTCTGTGGCCGCGAAATATTTATATAATAGATTTAAGATTAATGTAGGTAGACGTAGAATAAGCTAGTTTGTAAAGTAGTAATTGTAGACCCACAAGAGCTAGAAAGTCACTTAAGTGACTCAGCTCTTTAAAAGAGATAAAAGGAAAAAAAAATAAGTATTTATGTATATTATTTATAAAAATTATCCATCAGTTATCTTAGTACCCACAACACAAGTATGGGACTAGATGGCGATGTGTGTATTGTCGTAGTATATTTATTATTAACAGTTAACTTAGTCTGCCTGATGTTTTTGCCAATGTTCGTGTCTAATGGTCTTTAGGAGTCATTTTAGTGAGGTATTTGAAACCTATCGACATTCGATTTCTCCACTACTTATGAGTATCTTAGAAATAAGAGTGATCTTCTAGACAATTTTGCTCCAGCACACTTACGATTAATTAATAATAATAATAATAAAGACAGAAACATTCAAATAAGTCAGAAACTCACGGATCATCAGGACAAAATAAAAGCGTGGTCTCAGAAATCTCTGCAAGGAAGACAACGCTACGACTTACAGCAACAACATGTCGACATGGTAGCGTCGAACGCGTGGCTGAAACGAGGTGATCTATTTCCAGAAACTGAGGGTTTCATGCTTGCCATACAGGATCAAGTAATCGATATCAAGAACTACCAGAAATGTATAATACGTAGAACCAATACCAGCGATACATGCAGGCACTGCCATAGCAGTCCTGAGACTATGCAGCATATAACCGGCGCGTGCAAATCCACATAACATCCGGCATATATTATAAATGCCGAGCAAAGTTACGCATTAACAAATGATCTGAGTCAGATGAAAGTTAACTGTTGCGTAATGACTAGGCCCAGGCAGTCACCGAGGGTCTAGGATCGAATAACTGCCTAGAACAATGTGATAAGCACAACTTTACGTGAGGGGAAATCTAAGCTCGTCACTTTACTAGGTCACAAGTTTTTGTTGGTACTTGTTATTAATCGGGATAGTATTTCCTTTTTCTTTTAAAAGGAAAGATGTAGACGTTCTATTACGTGAGGCTATATTAAACTAAGAAGGTCCCCAACTCGTTTTAATATACGGTCTTAAAATCACACAAAACTAAATAAAACAAAACGGACAGGATTTTTATCTAGTAGGTACAAAATGTATTACAAAGATTCAAGTTAACTTCGTGATTAAAAGATATCTCACGTGTTTCTATAAATACTGGTCTAGCCAGACAAAACAGCATGAGTTGTTGATATTGGAAAAGAGCAACTGGTGAGTTTCTTGCCGGGTTCTTCTCGGTAGAATCTGCCTTCCGAACCGGTGGTTGTACTACACAGTAGTAATACACACAGGCAGACTTGACGTTTCAAAAGTGCTTATATTAGGCCTACTTGAAATAAATGTTTTTTTTTTCAGTACAAATGTTTTCAGTAGGCCTACTTGAAATAAATGTTTTCAGTAGTTTTTTTTTGGTACACGGCACAGGCAGACTGATAACTTAATCAAAAAAAAAAATGCCTGCTGTTTAGTTTTCTTTACAAACTTTGCCACCAGCACTAATTACTATAAAAAAAAACATTCCGAGAGGAGAAGTTCGTTCGTTCGTTTGTTCGAGAGTTCAATCTATAATAGGGCTTGATTTTGATGAAGATGAACACTTAGAATCGATGAAGCCCTGACCCTGATATGTCTGAGTAGACTATATTAGCCTTTTCAGAATTCGCTGATTATAAATTAAACTCGTGGTTAGGTCATATTAAAGGTAATTACTACATTGCTGACTTCGTCTGTGTCGCTATTGAGGAACTGAGTATCGAACTACAATGCATTGTAGATTATTAGTAACGCCTTAATAGTAAACGGTGATAGCCCGGTGGTCTGGACTTCACAGTCACTTTTAATAATATAAATAAAAAAAACATGTGTGTACTACTTATGGACACGCGTTTAAAGTTATACTTCTTTGGCGTAACAATAATTTTATTTTTCGCCTTATTCTACGTTTGTAGAACCAACTACACTAACAATTGAAAAAAGGTATTTAATGCATTACTAGTTTTATTATAACGCATTATCTAGTTATCTCATTATCGGACCACCAAGTTTCACTGAACATTAAAATTTGAAATTTTCGTACATTTGAATCACCGGAATGAGCCCGCAGACTTTGACAATTAAAAATGTACACTGTCAAACCTTATAGCTAACTTCAGGGTGTCGTTTTTCGTGACGGCGTGCGAGCATTTTTCCCTAACGCGCCAAAGGAAGTATAACTTCAATAAAAGTCATTTATTTCGATCGACTTGGATCAGAAGTTGTTAGTTAAATACAAAATTAAGATAGACTTAAAAGACCACAGCGCCAGGGCGGTCGACAAAAACATTCTCTTGTTTTAATGTCATATAAAAAAAGAGAATGACATGATGATGCTCTTGTTTTCGGCGACCTCCCTGGCGCAGCGGTGATAGCTGAGGTTTTAAACAGGATGTTCCGGATTCGATACGAGGCACAGGTGATTTGGGAATTTATTATTTAAGAAATTTTCTCTGATCTGGTCTGATCTTCGGCTGTGGCTAGTTACAACCACAAGCGATTTAGCGATGTCGCGTAGACACCTATTAGGGGTATAGCATACTCCCTAGCATGTTAGCCCGCTACCATCTTAGACTGCACATTCCATACCATCAGGTGAGATTGCATTTAAGGGCTAATTTGTAGTGGAATAAAAATATCATAATTTTTATGTATACATAGGTATGATGAAAACAGGAAATTAAACGAAAGCGCTTTTAATCTTTAGAATAATCTTAAAAGCAGCACTTTCACGTATTATATTTACATTTCTGTTAAAAAGTGAAAGTAGAAACTTTGATACGGTTTTTCAAGTCTGTCGCCCCGATCTTGAAGTGTCACTCTTGACACTTATTAGCAGACCAGTGGATCTAGACTAGCTCTGAGTGCGGATTTGCCCGCGAGATCTGGTAGGAATTGAAAGCATTCATGCGATATTGTAAGCACCGGAAATAGGTTTGCGTTGCGGAATGTCATAACCATCCCAAGGCTACGGACTACGGACCGTAGCCGAACAAAGTCAAGCACCCCTTCCTCATAGTCCTATTGTATGTGTATAGGGAGATTAAGATTCTATTTTTTTTTTACTACAAGTTCATACTGTACTTTAATATCACCCCTTATTTATTAGAGGTACGTGCCGCGTTAAAACCGATTAGAGGTTTCATATAATTGCTTTAACCCTATCACAGATAAGCCCGCTACGATCTTAGACTAGATTATGTCATCACTAACCACCAGGTGAGATTGCAGTCAAGGGCTAATCTTTAGTAGAATAAAAAAAATTAGGCTCTGTGCGCTATAGTAAAGATAACTTAATTACAAGACACTTGCCGGGTCACCCATAGAATTTGATTTAAACACATAGAGGTAGGTTTTGATTAAGTTGTAAATTACAGGAGTTTTCTAATTTATCTTGTTAGCAATAACTCAACAAGACATCTGTAATTCCAGGATGACAAAAAATTACAAGAATTATAATTACAGTACCTATCGTAGCCCCTTAAACAGATTTCACATTAAAAGTTATTTAGGGAATTCATAAAACATGGAGGCGAGAGAACGGAACAAATTCACTCCTTAAACGGCTAAGAAGCTCCGCGTTGTCGTGTTTAAGTACAAAAATACTTCGCGTTCTAGCTTATTTCTTTTCCATACGTTGCGGGCAAGCTTTAGAGCTTCTGTGCGTGGATGCAAACAAAATACAAAGTTCTAAGCCACCATTTTTATGTGAGGAATCCTTATGGATACTACAGAACCCGGTGAAGTGCAGTAATTATATCGGACTCATACCGACTGAACCCCACGGTCTTTCAACTCGTCGACTGGTGGCTGGCTCACGAGAACGCTTAAGTTTCTAAGACATTTAGTAATCGACTGTGACATAGGATGGTCGACGTATTTAAATATACTGTATTATGATAAAGAATTTAAGACACAAATATGTATGTATCAGAATTATTCTAAGTAGATCTGTGATAGCCCAGTGGTTAGGGGTTTGGCTTCGCTTTCGGGGGGCCGAGTTCTACTCCCAGCACGCCCCTCTAACTTTAAGCTATCGCAGCCTAAATAATAAATAAATATATATGACAATACACACATCGCCATCTAGTCCTAAATTAAGCGTAGCTTGTGTTATGGGTACCAAGATGACTGATGAATAATAAACATAAATACTTATAATGACATACACACAAACACCCAGTCACTGAAAATCATCCATGATCATCACACAAATATTTTCCAGGTGTGGGAATGGAACCCACAGCCTTGGACTCAGAAAACTTGCCCTTGTGCTCAGTGGCGTGCATAGAGGGTATGCACAGGCTATGCAGATGATTTAGAATAAAGAAACGATCCAGTAAGATAAATAAAAAACTTATGATAGGCATTGTAAGAGTTATAAAAAGCCTATCTAACTCGTAATAGAGTTTTTCTAAATTTTATATCATCTGCATACCCTGTGCATACCCTCTATGCACGCCACTGCTTGCGCTGCCCACTGCGCCAGTCGGCAGTCATATCAACCCGTCATCAGCCTAGTACATGGCACGTTTCTCCTTTCACTATGAGAAGGGTTTAAGCCGTAGTCCACCAAGCTAGCCCAGTGCGCATTGTTGGCGTCCACAGGCATTTGAGAACATGATGAAGAACTCTCAGGCATGCAGGTTTCCTCACGATGTTTTCCTTTACCGTTGAAGCAAGTGATATTTGAATTCCTTCAAACGCACACTACTAAGAGCAGTTAAAGGTGCGTGCTGGGATTCAAACTTGGCTTCCAGAAATTGAAGCCGAAGTCCACTAAACGCTTTGCATGAATTAATTTAAATTTAATAAATAGATCTTTCCCTATTACCTATCCCACGACATATACAACGTTATATACCTACCTGGTCACGAACTACCTTTAATACTAAATGGACAAGGCGAGGTTATAGAAGTAGGTAGTACTTAGTCGTTCCTTAGCTGCAGCGAAACAAAACAACTAAGCCCAACAAGGCAACCACGTAATTTACGGAAGCCGCCAAGCACGTATGACTTGTCTTACTGATACCGTTTATTATTTAACTTTATCGCGACCTCCGGAGTAAGGTCGCTGCGCTGGGCTGTGACAGGCATACGAATGGTAGTTTTAGCGTGCTTCCACGAAATAATTGCACCTCGTATATATATAACTGTCTCGCCTGCCTCTTTTTGTCTGGAAAGCATGTTTAACTCCAGAATACGAGGTCTTGAGTTCTGATCCCGGTTCTGGCCGAAACTTGTTAGGTATTGGGTTTTCGGTTATCAGTACCGGTCCGTAGGAAATAAAAGGTTTTGACTCTCCACGACTCGGAGAGCACATTTTGATGGACCAAGCAGAAGGCTCACTAAGCGGTCGTGTTTATTATCACTAACTTGTAATAGTAGTCGTTAAAGCCCACCAACTTGCATTGGAGCAGTGTGGCGGATGCTCTAAAACCCTCTCTCCTATGAGAGAGGAGGCCTGTGCCTCGCAGTGGGCCATTTATAGGCTAAATAGATTCGTTTAAACAGCTTATATTTTAACATAATTTTCTCAAATGTTATAAAATAATCCAAATTGAAATTAAGTCGTAAAGACCCGCCATTGTTTCCCCGGCGTTTTACTATCCGCAATTAAAGTTGAAATAAATCGCCGTTTGTAATAGGCTACTAAATTTAAAATTGTAGGAGCATTTTTATTACCATAAAATTTGGGTACAAGGCCCAAATTAACCATTATACGAACTTTAAAAATACTTGCAAAGTTGCTCTTATTCAATAGCTTTTAAAACTTGAGACGGATAAGCATAACTAAACGATTAATAAAAATCATCGACACCCTAAAGTCAAAGTCAAAGTCAAAAAAATTCTTTATCCGAATAGACACTTTTGGCGCGTACATACTCGTAGTAATGTTTACATCGTAGTGAGATAATGTTTATATCTATAATCAACAAAGTTAAGATGTGCGCCGAGAGATAATTATGTCTAAACCCACAATCACGTCTTATGTCGTAGAACTAGGGACGAGAAAATGCTATTCAATTCCACTACTTCCTTTCACTGCAAATTCACCTGGCGGTTACGATGGCTGATGCAGGCACCCGTTGTGATTACGAACAAACCCTCCGATTGGGAGAGGCCTAGCTGTGAACTGTTAAAGCCTATTGTTAAAAGTAACTTAACATTCTACATTGTAGTGAGTTTTTTAAAACTGATGTTGTCAGTGTAGTATGTCGAACAGATCGTAAAATACCTACCGAAAGAATACGAAAGCGGGTAGTTAGATTCTACCCGTGACATCCAGCATGACGTGTCGCGCTTACGCAGTCTCGTCTTGACCACGACCCGTGTAACTGGGTAGAAATATCGACAAATCTCAAAATTAATCGTGGTGTGAACTCGTTGTAGGCTCTGACTACACTTTCATGGAGTCGAGTTCGAATACCACCTCCAACCTCTAACCTCTAACTTATGAAGTTATGTCCGTTTAAAACTATTAAAATATCACTAGCTTCGCGAGGAAACCTGCATCCCTGAGAGTTCTCCATGGTGTTCTCAAAGGCTTGAGGGGTACACCAATCTGCTATGGCCTTCACCCCTTTTCATTGTGAATCCCATACCCATACCTTTTTAACCATGCCGGTAATTGGTTGATATGATGATGTACTCGTTTAAATATTTTTACTTATGTTGATGAAAGTAATTTAATTAAAAATAATTGGCTGATACAATCGTTCCTTAGCCTGTATTATTGACCTTGGTGAAAATCCTATTTCTCATTAACAATACGCACATAATCGTTTTAACAACACCACAAGGTTAAACGTTCACTAACTTTTTAACCGCTCTAATAAATTGCAATTGATATATCCGCCTTTTTGTCGGCCGACTACACCGAAATTATTATTTATTTCCATTACTTAAATCATAATTTACGGTCTTTGAATTTTAGTTACTAAACTTTTCAAGGTCGCGTAGTGGACAGTTTTCCCTCTTGCGCCAGGAAACAAACTGATAGGAAGCAGAATATATCAGGAAAAGTTTGGAGAAGAATAGCTAGGAATCGGGAGAGATGAAAAACCTGGAAGCTCTTACAGCATGAAACGGTCCTTGCAAATAGGATTTGGTCTGTATGTAGGTACAAGGTATAGGCGTTTCATAATACGAGTATATGTGCTATGTGCCTTCTCATTCTAAGAGGAGACCCAAAGTCGATAGTGGGCTGCTTATGGGTTTATTATGATAATGATAATGATGGTACCTTTTGCCCACTAAATCACAAGTTAATTACCAATGAGTTAATTCAAAGAATTTCTCACAATAAATAAGATTTTGCATTTAGACACACACAATAATGAGATTTAACTTAAAATCGGTGTAATAATGCGATCATGTAATACATTTAGAACTCGTAGGGCGATCGGACATTCGACACCCGTCACAGCGACGCCGACTGGCCGTTTATCGGCAAACTTCTGCTATACGTGTGAAGTGAGCTAGAAACATGGTAATTTATGTAGTCCTAGTACATATTCACGCTACATATCCTCATTTCCCTAACATTTTGTACGTAACAAATCCGTCTCTGTCTATTTAATTTTAAGGGTATGTAAGTGGAGCTGTTTTTGAAAAACCGGACTAAAAATATATCCAACAAATAAGTTGACAGTCCTTCAAAACACCAATATTACTAAATTATACTTTGAACAAAAAAAAAGGTAGTCATATTTTTTTTTGATTCAGGACAAGTTACAACTCAAAACATGGAATGGAATAAATAAAGTGGAATCAGTCGGTGACTCGAAATAATAAGTCGTATATGTTATAGTTAACTATACAGGACAAACGTATGCGTACACATATACACAGGCCGCTGTACCACACGTCGCTAGTCTGGCGTAATACGTCACAAGCATGTTGAGGTCATCGGTGACGCGTACCAATAAAAATCACTCAACGCGACTAAATAAGTTGGCGCTTCACAAACAGCACTCAGTCGCTTTGCGGATATAACCACATCTGTGCCAAAGTGGTTGACAGAACAGCTAGCATATAACTGATTCATTCAGAAAGAGCACAGGGAACTCCTTGTTGAGTTGAAGCAAAATTAATGTTTACCTCAGTATAAACGAACCCATTGAAGAGTAAAACATCTTACCCGCAAAGGAGCAATAAACTTTACCTTGATAGACCATTTATCCACGACCGAGGCAGTGTATAACAATGTCAGTTACCCATTTTACTTCATTGAGCCCGATGAGACATTCCATTTGCAGGCAAATCTGACTTTCGACACCGTCACCATGACGCCGATTACTGGTTTATCGAGAAACTTTTGCTATACGGGTGCAATGGACCGGAAATGATCTTCAGGGTTCAGTAGATACCCAAAAGGAGCACTATCCCTAAACCTCCGCAGTGTGCCCGTCCGTCTGCTGTCCGTCACAGGTTTCGGTTAAAAGTTCGTCGATTTGCTGACACAATGGAAATATAAAGGGAAATCCAGGAAAAAAAGCACCAATATCTCGAATACCAGTAGTTTTCGGCAATCAATCTTCTTAATAGAAAACATAAGAAATATCGAGAACGTCTAATCATATTTTAATATACTTCAGTCTAAAAAACTTACGTTGCTTCATAACTTCATTATGTACCGATTGTAACAATGAGACATACAATTCAAACGTACCGAGTACCTATATGTATGTTCATGGACACCGTTAGCATGACGCCGTCTGGACGTTTTATCGACAAAGTTGCTCCCACTGTACGGGTGTATTGAGCTGGAAACGTGGGTTTCTTACGTAACCGCCCACATAATGTTTTCGCATCGACTCATTTATAACGCTGCGTTCAACGGACAAATAATTGTAATTGGCGGTTTATTACCCCCATTACTGCGTAATGAGCCCTATTGTTGGTCCACGCCACTTATATACTTCTATAGTATAGAAGATAACTTCGGAATTCGATTTCTGGGATTCGACGCTCGATCTTCGGGTTACAATTAAATTAATTAGGTAAAATTTGGTGGTTCTGGAAATAATTTCTCCTTACCAGATCGGAGATGAGAAATTGGCGTTATCCACTACGTATCAGGTCGTAAGTTCTGGTTATTATCACTAACAAATTATATCTTTTTTTTAAGTAATAATTTATAGTCCGAGAAGATAGCCTACCTTATGTTAAGTGCAAAAGAATTATAAATAAATAATAATAAATATAATACCATATTACACACATCGCCATCTAGTCCCAAAGTAAGCATAGCTTGTGTTATTGGTACTAAGATAGCTGATGAATATCTTTATGAATGTATCGTGTATTATACACGTTATTAAAATATAATATACTGATAAACACCCAGACACTGAAAAACATTCATACTCATCACACAAACATTTTCCAGTTGTGGGAATCTAACCGACGGCCTTGGACTCAGAAAGCAGGGTCGCTGCCCACTGCGCCAGTCGGCCGTCAAAATTGCCTATAAACAGAGCAACACTTCGCAGGGCAAGGAGGGAACGGGCCTTTCGAGGTGTTTTATTATTATCATTTTAGTTTTAGCCCCAAGTGCCGCCCTGTATGTGCCACTTGGGGCTAAATTGTTAAGCCTCATTACCTAGAATTACAGCTTCAAACCGAAACACACTACAAAAGAATGCTTCTTGGCGGCCGAAACAAGCATGGCGGATGTACTCCCTGGACGGGCTCTATCACAAAAACTACCGAGTATGTACTATTATCGTAAAAGCCCTCCTGCAACATTGAAGCAGCGTGGAGGGTCTAATCTCGAAACCTCTCTCCCATAAGCGAGGTTCCGAGGAGCCTATTCCCAGCGGTGCAAAATCAATAGGCCGAGAACGATTAGAACGTAACTGCCGAACGCTGTACGCATTAACTTAATTGGCTTGTCGAACAAAAATTCACGTCTTATTTCGCGGGAAACACACATTTGTCAGATCCGATGGCCGTATAAAGTGTATTTCATTGAAGAGTTGTCGTGGAGCTGGCGGTATCGCGTATCTTATCGAGACCGCGTTTCATCCGCCCATATATGTGATCATGATGCGCTACAGCGATACTGACGTGATGATCGGATCAGGCAAATGCTCTGGACCCGGCTTAATATGATAATGATAACGTTCTAAACAGACTTCCATTAAATTTTGTCCTATGAGGATGCAATCATAATTTCTTCATTTAGCTTAGCGGTAATAGAATTTGACATTGTGTGGTTATAGTGTTGGTACTCGTACCTAGTGGAAAAAGATTAACTTTAACTTAACTTGTCACCATTTTTTATTTCAGCAATTACCGGCTGATTGGCGCAGTTTGCAGCTACCCTGCTTTCTGAGTCCAAGGCCAAGGTTCGATTCCCACAACTAGAAAATGTTTGTGTGATGAGCATGAATGTTTTTCAGTGTCTGGGTGTTTATACGTATATTCTAAGTATTTATGTATATTAATCAGTCATCTTAGTACCCATAACACAAGCTACGCTTAATTTAGGGCTAGATGGCGATGTGTGCGTTGTCGTAATATATATTTTCTTTTTAATTAAAATATCACTTGTTTAAGGGTCAAGGAGTTACATCGTGATGCAAACCTGCATGCCCGAGAGTTCTCCATAACATTCTCATAGGTGAGTTGAGTCTACCAATCATTACTTCGCCAGCGTGGTGGTCTACGGTCCAAAACCCTCCTCATTCTGAGACGAGACCCTGTGCCCTGTAGTGGGCCAGTAATGGATTGATAATGGTGAAGAATTAACGCCATTACTAAACAGAGTATCAAACTATTTCGTAGTTGGCCCTTCATTTCTTCATTAATTTCTTCGTTAATATCTGCTGCGATTATTGATTGGCGAAAAAAACGCAAAAATGACCTTTAGGGTGTAATAACCTTTCAAAGATTTCCTTATTTAAACACAATGGATAATAGCTACAAACAATGGTTACTTAGATAATTGCAGCATTCAATATCCCCTGTATGTTAATAAGGGAACCAATAGAAACTTAGAATTCTAAGTAGCTTATAAACAGGCTAAATTATTTGGTCAAGTTAAAAAATATCACAAAAATACTACAGAGGGTTCCCAGGTGGCATAAGACTCATTTGGCAATCCTCACATAAGACCTATGGTGAGCAGTGGACAGTATCAGCTCACCAACCTACATTAGAGCAGCATTGTGGATCTATACCCTAAAGCCTTCTCTCCTAGGAGAATGCGATAATATTCTTACAAGCATTTCTACATCATCAAATCAAAACTATAATCTGGATCCTCCAAACATTAATGCAAGAGAAATGTATTGCAGATGTACTTGGCATATCCAATGTGGTAGAAGGCCAGCTATAATGTGGTAGGACCAAACAGCTCTTGTGTCAGTCTGACATTAACTTAACAGTTGTCAATAGTTAATTAATGCACAGTAATTATATCTACCTTGAAACATACTAGTTATTTTTTATATACAGTTGCAATGAGATCTTAAAATGGATTTAATTAAATGAGTATTTTAATGTATTTAATTATGATAGAACCATTTTATAATTATAGACTAAATAGTAAATACAATACAGCCTAATATGGCCAATTATGGTGCATGTTATATTATGGTGTATTGATCGCCTATTAATAACTGACATCTTCATCATCATTGAGAACTCAGACATCCAGGTTTCCTTACTATGTAAGGAAAACTTACCCATTAAATAAGAGTTATACTAACTTGAAACAAGGAGATGTGGGTGCAGAGTATTAATCTCTTTACCCTTAAAAGGGGCGCTAAAATCTAAATTACTAGGATACAACTGCATATGTTATTTTATTTATACATATATGCAAAAATTATCAACAATACATTAAAAACTGTATTGTTGATAATTATTTTGAGTAATTTGCAGAAATACAACGAAGAGCAAGGCACTTGCCTAGAAATGTCTCTTTACTTTTGTTTAGGTATACTACATACACTCCATATCAATGCAATACGATTTAGTTGATTAGCTGTGAACACATTATGGACAAAATCCACCCATTTCTGTTGCACAACATCATACATAAAATCAATATACAACAGAATTAAATGCTTTGTGCTACTTTTTAACTAAGTTAAATGAATAAACATAGTATATTAAAATTGCAATACCAGCTGGATTTATATCCAGCTGGTATTGCAATTCTATTCCATCCTACATTCACGGTACTGCTACTGAATAGGCGAAACAACTTCAGTCACAATATCCAAAGAGATGCTTAAGTATAGGGATTAAAAATGTATTAAAAGTTTATGTAGGTAAAAGTTTAATCAAAAGCTAAAATTAAATTATTCTGAGTGTATATTATTGTTGGAATAATTTAATGTTCAGTGCTGCTATTTTTGTAGCAACCAATTTTGGTTCAGAAATATAGATAGTGAGCGATCCTAAAACATTGTTTCCAAAAAACCTCAAGTTTACTTAAGTTTTATGTTGTTAATTGAAATTAAGTAATTAATTATTTGAAACCACTTTTATAATTAGGTTCTATTAAAATCTTATTCGCTACAAATTATAGTTATTGCAATTATTCTTTAGAAAATTCTAAAATATATTAAATTATAAGTCATTATTAAAATAGTGAAAGTGAACAGATCCACTATATTATGCATATTTAAATCCTTTCTCTGACAAATGGCATAAAACCAATTCTATAATATATTACCTGTTTTACTGGTTATGATAAAATTATCCTTTGTAAAACAAGTTCTTGTATTACTGGGTCATTAAAGATTTGTAAATAAGGATTTTCAACATAACATATTTTCATCATAATGCAGTATTGAGTTAAACACTTTTACCAATACAAAACATTTATTGTCATTAATTGTACTTTACCATGTTATTAACATCCATTATAAAAGTTGTTATAAAAGTTCTTATAATTCCAATATTATTTTAAAAAAACTGCATAAGTGATATACTGAACAAATTACAACTGTTAACTTTAAAATTATTGCAATAAATAAAAGGATATAAAATTGATGTGAATAATAAGTTTTTGTCAAATACAGCTGGTTCATTATTTTTGAAAAGTGTACTTAAAATTTGTATTCCGATATATACTAAAATAATACTTAGTTATATGTAAAACTATAATAGGTACTTAAACAATGTTTATTTTGAGCTACATAATTTAATTTTCAAATTACTATTTAGTTATTTTGAGATTTATTTAAAACAAATCCTTTTTCAGTTTAGTATTAATGTTTGTGTTGTTAATTTTATTAGTAGTATTTATGCAGCTACTTAGATGTGTGGTGTTTGTTTACCTACATATTTTTTCCATTTTACATTCATGGAAATTATTTATCCATCTACCTAATCAAAAAATAACAAATTAGATTTGCTTTCAACTTTGTAAGTTGTGAAAGGTGTCTGATAGAGATCTATCAAACTATAGTTAGGTCATATTTGATAGAGACAATAATTAGCAATGTTGTATGAACTGTAATAATTAAAACCGCGAATTACTTCCTCTTTATCAAGTCCAAACAACTTTCGCCTTACGACGAAGTCGACCTCTGTTACTATCGGCGGCTGCGCCCGCGCAGCTTAAAAATTTGACCATTAAATGACTGGCTGATTTTAAACACAAATGTTCTGTACCATAGCGCAAAAACTTTTAGTTCATGGCCGTCGAACCGTCAACCAAATTTATTTTAGCATAGGTAGGTATTTACCAAAAATTGTTTTTTTTTAATTGTTTGAAACCACTGAATATTGTGAGCGTAAGGCCTGTGGAAATTAATAAAATAATTAAAGCGGTAAATATAAAGGCAATACACACTCACCGTTAATGTTTATCACACCAAATCCCAAACAAAAAAAGCTGTCACTCTCACGTTATACACAAAACACAGATTTATTCACCTTTTGACATCTGATATGGTTCATTTAAATACAATTATCACGAATACGTGCCACTTTGTAAACTTCGAAGTAAATTATCGACTTAAAAACAATAATAATACTCAAAAATCAAGAAAAACCCTCGCAAATAAACTATACAAAACATAAACAGCTTCCTACTTTGACAGAATCATCTACACTGACAACTGAAGCTGCCAACCAAATCACTTTCGCCTTCACTAGTTACCAACATACGAAAATATGTTTACCTACATAATATAATGTAGGGTAATTTGACGTCATAGGTTATTATGACGTCCAATAAAAAATATTTTAATTATGAAATCGATAGTTTCAAAGGTGCAAATCAATAAATAAATTTCTTTAGTTTCTTTTTTAGACTTAAAACTAGTTTTAATATAAAGTAAACTAGTTTTAGTATAAAGCCGTAAAGCGTTCTGAGCACATTATAATATATATTATAATTATAAACTTATAAGGAAAATGGAAATAAATTCACTGTACAGGCAAGGCAATACGAAAACGTGCGCTATATTATGAGTTCTAATGCAGTATAGTATGAGCAATCGGAAGGGAAATGCATGTGCTTTCCTCAATAATTATTACGCCTTCTACAATATATTGTTTTACTATGTATCATTAGAAATTGATCACCAAGTATGTAGTAGTTTTCTATATTATAATATTAAGATGGGATTTGAGAGTCACATAACTTTAAATGATACGAGCATTTTTAAAATACATTACCACCAATAAAACAAGAGTGCAGTTGTCCAAAAGAACATTTATTAAAGCCAGGTAAACATACGCATTCAAAGAAAATGTGAATGACAAAGAAGTTAAAAACATTTGGAGTTTCTTAATAATTATTAGGAAGAACAAATAAATTGGGTAGGTTCCACTTATATTTTGCAAACCACATCTATGTCACGATTAATCGACTCTCTTTTTAAAATTGTACCCTAGCAACACAGAATATATCTGCAATGTGCAGATTGACTCTGTGGTCAGTGTCATTTTATCTGTCACTTCGTCACCATCATCAAACTGTCAATTTTGTGGATTGATTATATTTATCATCATTTTAATGCTAAAAATATAGTGTACAAGTATTTATTTTACGCTGTGTTATCTTAACATAATATACAGTGGCGTAGTTTAGAATAAGGAATGTCGAAATTCGAAGATAATCCATTTAGTGATCCTGCCATAGACAATCCCTTTGCGGTAAGTAAATTTTCGCTTGAGAACTTAGAAATCTGCTTACAGATTTATCTCTAAAGGAAACTGCTTGATTTATTGCAGGATCCGTCGGTGCAGCAAGTCGCTAAAAGTACTAACAATGCTACGAGAGGTCTCGATGACTACAACCCCTTTGACGGACAGCAAAATGCAAATCAGGCTACGGTGAGTTTTATTAGTCATTTATAGACTATTAGTGGGTTGATAATGCGACCCTAAACGTATTAATGATATCGCTAGAGAAATATATCAATCGATTGATTTATACATTCTCATACCAACTTAGTTTGCTCTCTGTGGTTTGTGTTTTAGATAAGTTAAACTTTCCTATCTTTTCGATTATTTAATAAAACAGACATATGATTATAAACGTTAGAAAGTAGAAGAGGAATTATGCTACATCATAATCTAAGATATTTTGAATATAAAAATAGAGACAAAGTATTGAAGAAACAGGTGCGAAGGTTGGTTTTCATGAGACAAGTGAAACAAATGTTGCATGACCATATTATAAGGTGGTGGTGCAGCTATTGGAATAAAATAGAGTTAATAGCTAGATAGTAAGGAGCAGCTAAATAATAAAACCTACCAATCCACAGTTGGCCAACTATTCTCGTCCTGAGAAGACTGTTCTGTACTGGGCCGGTAATAGGTTGACGATGATGAAATAATAAAAGAGTTATTATCAAAATTAAGCTTAATTTGCTATACTCCGCGAAAAGCAGGAGAATCTGTGTGGTGTAATTTATAATTTCTTCAATCCTTATACCCCACACCAAACAGATCTTCGGCAATATACCCTCTACACACGTTTCCCTCTTGACTTTTCGCTGTTGACTTTACAATGAATAATTGTTAAGTCTAACAATTATTCATTGTAAAGACAACATCTCCTGATGATGCTCCGGTTTCGTAGCGAAACGTGCGTAGAGGGTATATTGCCCAAGATCTGTTTGGTGTGGGGTATAAGGATTGAAGAAATTATAAATTACACCACACAGATTCTCCTGCTTTTCGCGGAGTATAGCAAATTAAGCTTAATTTTGATAATATATCATGGATTTCCGCAAAGTAACGCCTGCTTCTATCCAATATATAAAAGAGTTAGTTAAATAGCCCACTCTTTGCTGTGTGAAACTTTAAGGCTGCCAGTCCACCGGAGCGGAGCGAAGCTGCGGAGCCGAGAAATGGAGAAACATTAACCAATAAGATTGCACAAAATCTCCGCTACTATTAAGTGAACCAGACACGTTACGCAACTGCCTCCGCATTAGTCCGTTTCTCGGCTCCACTGCCTCGCTCCGCTCCGGTGGACTGGCAGCCTTACAAAACACTTTGATTTGAAAGAATCCATATTATTTGCTGTTTCTTTAAATACTTTAGTGCTTAGCTATGTATATGTACAATAGAAATGCAAATGCAATTTTGCATTGCCATTAAAAAAAACACATGATTCATTTTCTCAATATTTTGAGAGTCAACAAAACATTAATCTGTATCTAGAACAACTAACTCTAGATGATCTTTTTTAAATATGTAAACTCATCTCATAAATTGATTAATTGTACAGTAATAACCAGCAATGGCCTAATGGGCAGGATCTCAGCTTTACTTTCGGAGGCTGAGTTTGAATCCTGCATGCTGGGATTGCAACCCAGCCCCAGAAAGTAAAGCTGAGATCCTGTCCATTAGGCCATCACTGGTTCACTCTTGCACAATGCTTCAGATATAATTAAATTCTAATTTGTTACAGCCCCCTCAGCAACCCACTCAACCAGCTATCATGCAGGCAGTGTCACCACCACCAACCGGTGGCCAGTACACAAGACCAAGTCAACAACAGCAGAGTCAAGGACCTCCACAGAACTTCACCACAGCTGATTTCCAAGTACGTAACCCAATCTTCTAAATGTATTACTCCTACTTGGAGCCATGAAATTTTTTAAAAATCATATTAATTTTCTGGCTCTTGTGGATTGCAATTCTGCTAAAATAGAAATCCTTTATACACTTCTAAACATGTTGACGATGTGTGTAACCTAGTAGAGGTTCACCAACACAAGAAACATTTATATCTCAAGTATAAAATTACAACCACAACTGCGCAATAATAATGGAAATTACTAGATAATAGTTCTTGAAACTGTAGCATAGGGGAATTTTAATACTTAATTGTGCGCAGTGTCATAAACTACTTTGCCCAAACTCATATCTTCTATTTGTCACAAGATACAGCCCACTATAGTATTTGACCTGCACAATGAATAGATGCACCTATACCTATAAGAATCTTTTGTACCCACCAAGGCAATAATGCTCATCTCAAATGAACTGAAACACAAAAACCTAGTAAATAATAAATAAAGACATATAAGACATTGAGTAGATTATTTTTTCAAATTTAGTTGTTATATTTACTTTTGTGTTATATGTTAACACAAACATAAAATTCCCCGTCCTGGTTTAAAATCATCAAAAATTCGACTTTATAAAGCAAGGAAATATAAAAGAATAAAAACTGATCATTATTTTTTTTTACTTTGGAGTTGTTTTTGAATGACCAAAGTTGTAATGGGACCCTATTAGAAAGCCTCCACCATGGTCAGTCTTTTTTTTTGTACCCACAACAAGTTACTATCTACGTACTATATCTCTTGACTGTTATCTCTCCTGGTGGTATCATGCACTCTAAGATGGTCGCGGGCTAAACCTGTTAGTGTAATATTGTTATATTAACCCATACCCCGTATCTAATTGTACGCGGCATCCTAAATAGCTTGGCGGTGCGTCTTTATTGGTAAATTAGAAGAAGGACAAACCACAAACAAACAAACTGTGTTTTTTTGGTGTTTGTCAATCCTTAATAATGTTAATAATATGTAGTGTTGCAAATTGCACCTTGGTACGGAACCATTTGTGTGCAAGTCCAACTAAGACAGTTTAGCCAGTTTTTTTAAATAAAATACTTTTGATTTTATTAATAAAACTAGTTATAAGAATTTTACAATTTTTAGAATAATTGTTGGTATTAAAGTATGCACGCTATTAATACACTTTGTTTGGTTTTGCTTTCAAACTTGCACTAAAGGAGCTGAAGGTAACACGATTATTAGTCACTGTGATGTATTTAATATCTTTGCATGTATTACCTTATCTTTCCTTATAAGATTTCTTATCGTACATTTTTATCTATACTCAGTATATTTTAATATTATGAAAGTCAAAACAACATGAAAATAAATATTTAAAAGTATATCCCAGGATTCATAGATAATTAAATAGCTTCATCGGCCTATTGGTTAGCATGTATGATAATGGAGCACAAGGTTCTGTGTTCATTATCCGAACTGAGATTTTTTTGTTAAAAATTCCGAGGACAACAATAGAGTTGGGATAATGTGAGTGATCACCAAGAGCACGGTAAGCCATCAGTCCAGGCTAATATTACTAACTTAAAATAATAATTTTTAAAGCCCACCAACCCCCAATGGAGTAGTGTAGTGGGTTTCTGCTTTAAACCCACTCTCCTATGATAGATCGGCTATCAGATGATGTTACAAATTTAGCGTTTATACTAGCATGTTTATACATACTCATAGTAAACGAGCGTGAAACCGCGGGGCACAGCCAGTAAAATATTCTTTCAGATAAATAGTAGTAGACAAACTACAGTTCTTAAAATAATGTCAGAATCTCTATCTATTTATCTATCTATTTATAACTTGTGAGTTGTAAACTAATGCATTTTTTTTTCATTACAAACACATGATAAAGTAATGACTAATTTATCTGTTTATCTACAATTAGTATCTCCATATTTGATAAGTCCATCATTGTTGTTACATTTATATTGGAAGTAAAAATAACAACTTTAACAAGAAATCATCGACGTCACAATGAAATATAAGCAATGTTGAAACTGGATTTAAGTACCTAAGTCAGGCTAGATTCAAAATTCTCGATCGAACCTCTCATGTGACGCGACGCGAGGTAACGCGGACAAACTCATGAAAAAGAACCGAGGCTTGGTAGTGCGAGACTGGTAACGCATTATTATTAAACGAAACATAACGTCGCAATAGTTATGCAGTGTTCTATCACGCTCTGACATTTAAAAGGTGCTATCGGTTGAATAGTGACAAAACACTGCATAACTATTACGTGTTATTTCACATTCATTAATTTGACGGCCGATTGGCGTAGTGAGCAGTGACTTGCTTTCTGAGTCCAAGGCCGTGGGTTCGATCACCACAACTGGAAAATGATTGTGTGATGAACATAAAAGTTTTTCTGTGTCTGGGTTTTTATCTGTATATTATAAGTATTTATGTGTATTATATTCGTTAAACTATCTTCGTACCCATAACACAAGCTACGCTTACTTTGGGGCTAGATGGCGACGTGTGTATTGTCATAGTATATTTATTTATTAATCCCGAAGAGAATAAACGCTCTGAAATAAAAGCCCGGGAATTTCAGTTGTATTTATAATTCACTAATGATTCACCGCGACTTCATCCATGTACAACTTCTAATAAGTAGTCCCATACAAAACCACCGCATTGCACCTCACGTTACTCAAATCAATGTTCGTATTAGCGTGATCCAAAATAACTATTACCTTCCCCAAGAATTGAGCTATAAAACGCAAAAAAAACATTTTAAGACTAAGTGACCGCGATTAGTAACTCAGATGAAATTTTAAAAAAAAAACGTTTTCAGCTTCATTAAAGTACAAGTAAGTATATGAATGCAATTTTTTTACACTATCTTGACATCCGTTCAACAAGCCAAAGTTGTCCTAAAACCATTACTGTTTGTAGTGGATTATATGCCCACGCGTCGCGTAAATGTGTCATATAAAATTTATATTTTGCTGCAACAATCTTCCATTTAAGACTACGATTGGAGCATCCTTATTTCTTTGTGTTTGTGTATTTAGTGTTACTTGAGTATTTGATTCTATAGTGTGCTAGATTTTTGCATTTTAAAAAGTTGTATATTGTGTTTAGCTTGATACGTTTATTTATTCAATTTAATGTGAAACATATAGAAAAACTATTGTGTTAAGCGGGACACAATTATTTGTATGTATAATAAATTATGAAAAGATATTATATCGTCAGTTTACATTAACTCGTATACATAAAGTGTTGTGTTTATCTAGATGGCATATTTAAAAAACAAACAAGTCTTTAATTTACCGACCACTACGTAGAAGACATTAAGTATAGTGAAAAAAATTTAATAAACATAATTATTTGAAAGAATTTAATGATTAAAACATTTTATTTTGTTGCGACTATATTTGAATTTGTTATGTTTTCAGTGTAAAGTAGTATTTCTTAATCACCCAAAAATGTGAAATACGAACAACATATTTATTTTTAAACCTATGTTATTTTTTATATTTGTTTTTAAATTATTTTTTGACTTAGCTGCGTTAAAAATGCAATATTTGTTTGAGCATCATTAACGTTTTAACAATAAATAACTTGCAGCTTAATTTAATTGAAAAAAAAAAATCACTATTTTGGAACGTAATTTTTGAATCTTTGTGCTCCGTATTATTACGTATTATTTTATTCAGCTACATTGCCGGTCACGCTACTAATTGTGATTTCTTTTAACGCTATTAATGTGGCATATTTTTTTTTTACTAATATACATCATTAGTATCAATCACGTAAAATGTAAAATTTGTTGTATGTGCAGTGCTTAAAAACTGCTGCGTATGTCATCTCTTTTCACTGATAATACGTTATTATGACGCCAATTGAAATCGAAATACAGAGGCGGCAAGAAGAATTAGAACGGAAAGCAGAAGAATTAGCGAGACGCGAGGCAGAACTACGTGCTGGCTCTGCCGGCAGACGCAACAACTGGCCACCGCTCCCCGCCTTCTGTCCAATCCAGCCCTGCTTCTACCAAGACATCAACGTTGACATACCGCTCGAGTTCCAAAGGATCGTACGGCATTTGTATCACCTTTGGATGTGTAAGTACTCTTTTTTTAATTTTTTTATTCATTTTATGGCACAACCAAAAAAGAAAACGGTTAACAAAAGTTTAATTCTAAAGCATTTCCTAAAGTCAATGTTTTACACCCCACATTAGGCAATATCATTCAAAATCTTCAGATGGCAAATTGAATTCAATAGTGCTATTCTTTTCTTACTCTTCTTTTTAGTTAAGGACAGCACTACTACATTAAATCTGCCACATATTATCCTGCTTTCCGTGAAGTAGATAGCAAATTAAGCTTAATTTGTTTTTATAATAAATCACGCTTTTATACATTAACTTAACTAATGTGAAATTGGTTTGTCTTTTTATACCAAGCGTGCTTTTGATGTAAAACATCTATAGGCGGGGTAAACCTGATTTTTGACGTGGCGACGCAGGCCGGCTATATGATTGAATTTTTGTATTTCGTATGTAACAATAAAATAAATATTCATTTTGTAATCAAACAGTAATTAACAACCGACTTATAAAAAGGGGTGGCTATCCATTTGGTTTTATTTTTTTTATATTTGTGGATCAAATTTTTAATGCTTTGTCTTTTCATTATTCAATATCTGCAATAATCGATGTTTCCAGTCTCGTGATGGCTCACACGTTTTTTTTCTTTTACAGTTCACTCTCTGGTCCTGTCCCTGAATATAGTGGGAGGTCTTGCCCTTCTGTTCACCACCGGAAGTTTCACAGTATTCGGCTTATCGATACTTTACTTCGTATTACTGACGCCCTTCAGTTTCATTTGCTGGTACCGGCCTATATACAAGGCATTCAGGAGTGACTCGTCGTTCAACTTTATGGTCTTCTTCTTCATATTCCTGTTCCAAATGATCATAACTTTGGTGCAGTCTATTGGATTCAGCGGTGGAGGATCTTGGTGAGTTACCTTTGTATTTACTTTTTTCGTACTTTGTTTTCTTTCACGCTGCCTTAACGAAGAGTGACATATAATTGAGTTGTATAGAAAAGTTGTAGAGCTTGATAATGCTATACAACTTTTCTATACAACTCAATCATATATCACTCTTCGTTAAAGCAGATAGAACCTCCAAAAAGTCCGCGATTGCATATGTATAACTATTATATTTAAGTATCAAAAAGTAGTTTTTTTTTATATTTAAAAAATAATGAAAATCGTTAGGTCATGTTTATTGGTCATATCATATAAAAACATAACCTACCTACAGATATTTTCATAATAATTTTCATTCACTCATTTGTAACCATCGTTGTTGCGGCGCGTCGGCGTTTTATGCCGAATTAACGCCAAGGGAACGTGTCCCACTGGGTGACGAGGCGCGAAATAAGGCAGGTATAAGAACCCTGCCTTATGTTCTGAGACTGAATTGGAGCTCTGTCTCGTGCGCTGGTCGGCGCCCGTCTGCTACGCAATCCGGTCGTGAGTTCCACCGTGTTCAGGTAGTCGTAGCCCGTGGTGGGGGTAGCGACACCGTTCTTGAGGTTTCAGGGTATTCTTCGCAATAAAAGACGAGATGTTTCTTGATTCAATGCTCCGGGACGACTGCTTGTAATAATTATTCAACTACTTTTGCTACTTATATTAATTATTCTAAACTAAAGTAAAAGCTAGTCGCCGACAATCGTATTATAGTCAAATTAAATGCGCTAAACTCAGGAACTGAGGTTTTAAATGGTTTTTTTTTGTTTTGGTAGTATCGGCTATATAACATCACGGTACGATCATCAATAGGAAATGTTGTAAAAACCGCAATAAGTATCCTTTCTGAGAGATTTCGATGCGTGCGATGTGTTAACGGTAAACGGTAACGGAATTAAGTCGGAAATGTATCTTTAAAGTTCTAAAAACAGTCCGCGATAATATACGACTATTATAAAACGTTGGCTCATTCGCGGACGAAGTCGCGAGGGTACGCTAGTTGTTGCATCAAGGAACTTACCACTTAAATTGAAAGTAAAGGCTAATTTACAAAAATAAATTAATGAGTTATGCTCATTATGAGTTTTGGTATTCGTCGATTTCACAGTTAAGCCCGTAATGATAAATCATTGTAAATAAATAAAGAGTAAATATTATTAATATTTTCCGATACTGTGTTTACTTTTAAGAAAAGACTTCAGTTTTATGGAATAGTTATAGTATATAAAAAAAAACCGATTGTATTAGTAAAATAGTTGGAAAATCCAAAATTGCACGCCTCATAATCTCATTCATTACATTAAAATTGAGATTATTTGTAAATAATAATAAAACTACATTAAATTATACCGTGAAAAGTAATAGGTTTCTATTCCTCAAAATACTGAAGCCTATAAAAAAACCAACTCGATAAGTAAAGTATTTCGCTCGTTATCGTGACCACAAGATACGGGATCCGCACCTACACTCTACAGGCACACGGACGTCCAAGACAGAACGTTTTTAAACAATTTTTTAATTAGTTTCAATAATAAAAAGAGACTTAAAATTATCATGAGTGTTAAAAATAGTGTTTTTTCTCAACATTTGTGTATTTATATTCACTATGGAGGGTAGAGGTAATGAGAGTCATCTGTGTATATGAAAAAGTGTCGTCAAAATGTATTAAATTAGGATGGCGCCACATTTGCATCAGGGTAACTCTTAAAAGAAGCGCCAAATATAAATATTGTTAGAGTAGGCTTGAAAAATAAACAAGGAAGTATGGAGATACAAGGAAGTAAGGTTATATTTACCACAATATTTTGTACAACGTAAGTTGTTGAAATTCTCAATAATTAACTACTTTAGTCGATAATGACATTAAATTTTTTAACTCGGCATACTTCAATTCATCTACGATTGCTACATTCATACCATACCCTGTGCATCCACCAGCGCCATTGTGGAGGATTTTTGAACTGTTATTTAGCGCAACAACTGGACACTTTTTCAACTTTTCTCCCATATAAGATGACTCTCCTTACCTCTACCCTCCATAATATTCACTTATAAAAGCAATAAAGAATAAAAAAGTGACATTTTAAGTTGGAGAATCACTCGGTGTGCGTAAACTGACAGTAATACCCACCTCAACGCTTCGCTTATGAGGCGTGCAATTGTATTAAATAAAATAAAAATTTAACAAACCAAGCCAAGGCCCTCCCGGAGAGCTTTTGTGGCGAACTAAATTAACTGTTTTCGTTTTTTTGCAGTGGTCTTATAACGAGTATTGAGGCGTTCAGATTCAACGTTGGTGCGGGGATCGTCACCATGCTGGTCACCATCGGCTTCATCACAACACTGGTGGCGGATGTTATGCTTATGACTAAGGTAAAACGTATGCCCGTCACCGGCCTACTACAGCACGGCTAGCAATGAGAATTTATGTATACTTCCGGGGAAGTATTACGTATCTGTATATTTCCGGGACAGATAAAATCGTTTCGTTCGTTAACTCATAATATGTACTATTTTGATGAAAGCAATAAACGTTATATTATTATTATTATTATAATTTATACGCTACGAAGCGATAAGGCCGCCTTTTGTATACTTCTTCTGTCTGTGTTTTCTTTTATTCTTTTTTTGTATTTTTATTTGTGTGCAAATAAAGAGTATAAATAAATAAATAAATAAATAAATAATTTATTATATAAAATTAGCAAAATCGTTTATATCATATACATAGCAGTATGTAATACACACAATCTTCGTACCCTCTTCGCACGTTTCGCGCGAAACCGTAGTTTCGTGCGTTTGGTGTGGAGTATAAGGATTGAAGAAATTATAAATGACACCATCAGTGCCGTGCTCTGGGTTTCTTACCAGGGTATGCATACACCAGGAAAATTGCATAAAACGGCACAAATTCTCCTCCTTTACGAGTTATATATCAATGTTAGGGTATGCAGTGCTTTTGTGCATGTATGGAGTGCACGCCACTGGACACCATACAGATTCTCATGCTTTTCGCGGAGCAATAGCAAATTAAGCTTTATTTTAATAAGTTTGTAATGAATTGCTTTGTTTCTATGAGTGCGGAAATAATTTCAGGTGCACCGCATCTACCGGTCGACGGGCGCGTCCATCGCCAAGGCGCAGGAAGAGTTCACGACGGAGTTCATGCGCAACCAACACGTTCAGACGGCCGCGTCCAGCGCAGCGGCCGCGGCTGTCAACGCCCAGATCGCCAACGCCAACAGATACTGAACGCTATCAGGTGAGATCAGTGCCTGGTTAAACAAGCGCGGGGCCCGTAGCAAATTCTTTAAAAGAGCCCTTGATCTGCTACGGGTTCTTAAGTATAAAGTGGTAAAAATATAATTCAATACTCAATATGAAATATGTGTGTGTTTATTATTATATGTATATATTATATATGTATATATGCAAATATATATGTTTATTTATATGCACCACCTACCTTTCTTCTTGAGCTGTGTTTAACGCCTTTGGTTGCCTGGAAGAGATCGCTATGTAGCGATAATGCCAGCAAATTGTATATTTTTTGTTAAAATTTTTATTTATAATTTTAATATATGTTTATGTGGTGTACAATAAAAGTGTATTCATTCATTCTTTTATTCATGTATTTTAGATACGTATAAACAAACGTATCTTAAATATAATACGTATATATATATGCTATCTATAGGATACAATTTTGTGGGTAATGAATAGTTTAATAAATTACTATAGGCGATGTCTGTGTGCATGTGCGTGTCTGTCTGTCTGTCTGTCAGTCAGGCAGTCAGTCAGAGATGAGCGATATTAAATATACGGGGCCCCTTCGCGCGGGGCCCGTAGCAATTGCTACTCTTGTTACGTGGTTAATCCGGCACTGGGTGAGATTATCTCACTCTCACTCTCACTCTCTCTCTCGCTATCTCTAAAAGTTCGCTTATGACTGCAATCGAACCTGATGAACAGGAAGCAGTCTTAGATGGTAACGGGCTAACCTATCAGGGAGTATGCGAGTCATGTTTAAACCGTAACAGCCATAATATTTAGACCATCTGCCAGGTCCGTCAATTATTACCATCTAGAGACAGTAATACTTGACAGACCTGGCACCCCCTGGATTCTTAGGATAGCACTAGTTTCTAAACTAGTGCTATCCTAAGAAGTGCACTCGAGCGACAAGAAGCGTTCATGTTAGAACCTGTTTACGCGGCAAAACAATGTAATGGTAAACCGAATAATATTCGGTGATTCGGTAAACTATTCGGCGCATCTCTAATATTTAATTAATTAGTTTAATAATTAAACATTAGAGTTTGGATATATATATATATATATATTTACAATATATCATCCAGATCCAGGTCATAGACAACTCAACATATTCTTAAGCTTATTTCTAAATATATTATTTTAAAAAACTCATGCAATATTTTGCCTTTTCCAGGTACAATTGGATGACATATTATATGCAGCATTTAATTTGTGTGAGAGTACATAATAATAAAGCGGTTTTTAAAATATTATAAACACAGATTCAAACAGATATTATGCAATTAATATTTCCTTGAATTAAGTGTTTAATCGGTTTTATGTAATATTATGCAGAGATTTAATAACTTAGGTTCCTCGCAGCCAATGGAACTTAAAGAGTATAATAATTTCTTATGAATGCTTGTTAATAATATTAAGATTATAGTTTTAAAATTAAAATTATTTATAAATTTGCTTTACGCGTTTTGGTTGGTGTATGCCTGACTTGAGGTTGCGCAGAGAAAACTGCGGTTCGGAGTCATGTTAGGAGTTCTGTTAAACAACTTCACCCATAGACAGTTATTGGTGGTTTTCATAGTCGGGCTTACACCGACCAAAACATTAAAGCCCAATTATTGCTTAATTTATGAATACTACTCACGTTAGCTTAAATTCTAAAATATCATTTTCTTTGTAGTGTTGATGTTGTATATAATACCTTCTTTCTTTGAAATATATGAATATGATCGACACTTTTCATTATTGAAATTGATAATTAAAATAAATATATTGAAATTAATGAATTAGAGTTATTTTTATAATTATTGTCTCGTTTTAGATGTCTTTTGAATTTTAATTTGGAACATATTTGTTTGTTACGCAAAACCATTGCTTTCTTAAAGAAACTTTCCGACCAGTAAGATGTTATTGCCTGTAGAAGTCCACAGAGTCCATTCTAATTAATCGCTAAGCTGAGGACCAGAAACCTTTCAGATTGACTACAAAAGTCCCCCTGTTATAAAAAAAGAACTTTAATAACTATAAAACATTACTTTAACTGACTGACTGACAGACAACGCACAGCCTTAAACATTATAACATGGAGTTCGGACAATATGTACTGAAAGGAAATTGTTCTAGGATTAAAAATTGTATGTATCATATCAAGGTCGTTTATCTTACGATTAGTAATATTACCTCTTTTACCTGAGAATATGATCAATGTAAATCATTCAGTTATCTCTACCGCTAATAACATCTCACTGCTAGTGCCTCAGTGGGCTTAAACTGTAATAATTATAATAGCTCCTAAATTAAATATGTTTAATACTTGACCTTAATCATTGGCAGAAACACTTCGATCAATAATATTATAACATTACAAATTTCTTGTCAGCACATCTATACAACGTCTAACAGACATACAAAATAAAATTGTAATTGTGTTTTACATGCAAACTAATTCAAAACATTCTAAGTATTTACGTATGACAACCCTATTGAAGATAAAAGACCCACACGCGCATAGTACCTTCACTACGTCACGCGTACCTAATAAAATGATAGGAGTCACATGTTTAATTTTGCATGTGATGTTAGAGCTGTATCTTATTTATGGTTTACTCAAAAACTATTAGGTTTCGGTTTCACAGATAAGTCTCAGAGACAGTACATAACGTATCTCTGAACTGAAGCCTGTGAAGTATTATTTCGGTTTTCATTTACACGTTGTATAGTAGAGGTGTTTTTCGTCAGAAAGTGTCCGTCCTTTTTCATCAGTATGCTAAAAGGCATTAAATGTTCGATAATAAACCTCCGAAAAAGGAATATAAGTAACGAAATATCTTTATTTTTTAAACACTAAAAAAATATTGATCGATTTAAAAAACGGACACTCACTCTGCTAGACTTAACTTCATATCTTATACTTTTTTGATCTTAGTAGACATAGCGTAACAAAGATGTAACTTTTTATAATCTGTTTTCAATTTTTCGCTAACTTTAGAAAGGCAACATTAAACTATTATAAATTTCATCGAAACTAAAAGCGCATTACATAATTATTTATACGGCCGCCATGTCGTACGGCTGTGTTTACTATATATAATTTAAACGAATATACTATTTGTTTTCTTAAACTAGGTCCCACATAGTAACGGGTGACAAAATCTAATTAGGTTTTGATTATGGCAACACGCGTCTTGATACATTGCTATTAGAATCAAAAGGCTTTAAAATAAAGGCGTAAAGGCGATCGAAAACAAGTTGCACGAAAAGTGGTTTCTGACGGGTGTTGCCAGCTCAGAACTTTATAAAGTGATCGATGTTCTTAAATAAAATCCTCGATGACCCACTTATATTTTGTACCATTCGCCTATCCGCAACTGAAAAATACTAAATAAATCATGACCCAAGAGGCATAGATGATTTCGAGGGAAGTGCTTCGTAAAAGAATGAAATTTTCAATATGGTTATTGCTTAACCTGTGTTTGCCAAACTTAATCTGCCAGCTGTTATGCAGTGGGAATGTTTAACCCGCCGCCAATGACGTGAAAAATATTACGCGGCCAATGACGTCGGGTCATCATTACCCGAACTTTAGACGGTAAATTTACAGTATCTTTAAATGAACTGATAATTTCTAGTAACCATTTTAGAAATTAAGGTTTTTTGAGTAAATGACAGAATAATAAAAAATGTATTAAATTTAACGACTTAAATATTTATTGACTTTTTAAAAAACGCATGCAAAATCAACCTGAAAAACATAACTTGCATAGTATGTTATTTTTTTATTATTAAACCTAAACATTATAAAGAACTAACAATTTTATATGCTAATACAGAGATCACAAAAAGTAAGTAAGTAAGTAAAAGTAAAAGTAAGTATAAAATCAGTCCTCCGATTCCTCATTTATGGACATGGAGTTGCTGCAATTTTCGCAGTATGAAATCAAATGTTCTGGGCAGATATAAATGTGGCAAGCATGACAAGTATGCGTTGTTTTTTTATCCTTTTTAGATGGGCATATCTGACATCTTCTACGTGCTCCTGGAATTTTCTGAGGTGGTTCTATGGTAGGTTCGTTAGTGAAATCTGCGATCCTTTTGCGTAATTGTCGAGGTAAATTCACATGTGCTCTTCGGATTTGTAAATGGTCCTGAATCAAACTGAGTGCCAAGTTTTTTATGAAATGTCGCCGTTTTATGCGTGTGTTATCATTGTTAGCCCGATATATTATATTTGCATTGATTCCTGAAATATTCAGCATTGCAAAGAATATCGTCAGCGGCCATCTCTTAGAGTTTCTGCTCACATTATATGTAGCACAAAGCTCGTCTGCTACGTCCACTCCGCTTTTGGTAGAGTTATAAAAAGTTATTACTTCAGGCTTCTGCTTCACACCTGTAGATTCATCGATTTTGTTATCATGGTGCAAGCTTGACATCAAAAGGACCACTTTGTTTTTCTTTGGGATGTGAGAGACCAGTGTAATATTTTTTTGAAATCCGAAAGTTGACGAGTGTAACTCTTTTCCGCGCGTCGTTATAAATCCAGGTGGAATTTGTTTTTTGTTCTTGCGTAAGGTACCGACTGAAGTCAACTTGTGTTCATTTAGTAGATGAGACACCAATTCGTAGCTAGTGAACCAATTATCAAAAGTAAGATTACGGTGAGTTTTGGAGACAGGTGACACAATACGATTCACCACGTCTAAGGGTTTGTTGCTAACAGAAAAGGGTCCGTCAGGCTGCTTACCAGCGTATATCTCCAGGTTGGTGATATAGAATACTTTGGAGTCCACTAAGGCAAATATCTTGATGCCATATTTAGCTGGTTTCGATGGTATATATTGCCGAAATTTGCAACGCCCTCTAAATGCCACTAACATTTCATCAATAGTGCAAGTTTCTCCCGGAGAGTACATTTTCTTACACTGCTCTACAAATTTTTCGAAAATTTCACGCACTGGTGCCAAATTATCAAGGTTTTGTCTTTCAGCGCGTGTAGACTTGTCATCAAATCGCAGAGAGCTTTGTATAAAGTAAAATCTTTGTACAGACATGGTAAGTCTAAAAACTTCAACACCAGAACCATCTGCTTGCCACAAATCCTCCAAATTCTGTCTATTAGAACGATAAAATCCGGCCATAAACAACAGCCCAATAAACGCTTTCAGTTCACTTATTTCCACTTCATTCATGTATCTACGTTGAGAAATATCTTCACACTGTGCTCTTCTTTCTTGTATATGCAAATTTGTATATTCTTGTATTTTATGCAGCATATCGTGAGTCAGGAATAAATTCCAGCATTCTTGCACAGTCTTGGCTTCTTGAGCAACTGATTTTACGCCAGGAGGCTCACATATAATATTTTCAGATCTTCTGCGTACATTCGGTCGTGGCGGTGCTTTTTGCCAAATAGTCCCGTCCCTTCCTTTGAAGTGTTGCCGTTGTCGATTTTGTAAGGTCAAAAGGTTGACATCATCTGAGTCCGCACCTGTGTCATCTGAGGACTCTGAGCCCGTATCTGTATTGTTAGCATCCTGTTCAGTATCGCTACTTTGGCTGCGTTCAGATACATGGTCATCCACTTCGACGTCTGAACCTGGATATGGATCACGATCATTTTCATCGGAGTCCGATTCTTCCAAAATCGCCAATATTCTCTCTGGATGATCCCTCAACGCCATTTTTGTCAAATATCTAAAAAACGTAAGAAAAATTAACAATAACTTAAAATAAAGAAATTTAAATATGTTACGAAAACACCACGCCAGCGATGACGCTGGGTCATACTTACCCGTTTCGCCGCAACACACGTGTATCTCGTTGCGCAGGCGGCGTCGCACTGAGTACCACACTGCTACAGGTAGAGGGGGGGTATATCTCCAGCTACACGAAAAGTCAATTACACCGCGAGTGTTGAAAATTTTTTACGAAGGTATACAATCACCTCGGGTCAATATGACCCAGCGTCATTGGCGCCGGGTTAAGAAGTTCATATTTATGAATTTTAATGTTGGATTAAATTGAACTGGCAAGCTAGAATTAATTTACAATAATTAAACTTAATAACACGTAGTAACAGATCAGATTAGAGTTGTGATTTTTTGCCTCTTTCAGGCTTATAAGTTTATGAAATTAGTGGGGTAAATAGGAATACTGTGCCTACATAGAACATAGTACATACTTCTAGTACTTCTAGTCATATATATGAAAAAAGTAGCAGCAACTGAATATGGTTTTTAATAAGTTGTAGGCATGTATACAGTTTTTTTGCAGATAAATGCCAAAAGGGATACAGCTTAAATAAATGATCATCATTATGATCGCCTGTCAGCTACCATTTGTTCTACATGCCTCTTTTGCCCTCTCCTATAAGAGAGGAGGGCCGTACGCTGCAGTGGGATTTATATGGTTTAAAGGAGCGTGATGAAGATGTACTAATGCGATAGAACCACCTTACAAAACTTTCCTCTTTTGTCAAGCACCCCTCGAAATTGTTCTACGCCCTCTTGGTACATAAATACTAAATAAATTACTTAGGTACTTCACCTAGCTATGAAGCACGCTATTTAGTTAATGCTAGTTATAACCACGAGCTTATGGACGCTTTAAACTTCATGTCATTTTACATTTTCATACGCACCGATGCACCAACCGGTTCGCCGAAATGTAGAATACTATTTTCAATATGTATGTGTACCTTAATTAACTAAAAGGCATGAAATATCTTGACTTGCTATTCGTTTTTAGCTTAAAAAATCAACGTTATAGACAGATTGAAATAAAAAAGCCATTTAAATATGATTTTTGTAAATTAGGCTTAAAAGCACTATGTAATTTTTGAAGCTTTCTAAAGTTAATAATGTTGTTAAATTAAATTTTTCTAACTTGTCTTATAATGAAAGCAATCTTTTCATGACTTCTTAGTGTAAAGTATTTTTTTTTAATAAAACGTACTTGCGGTAACGTATAACACACTTGTTGCGTAAAGGCCGCTCTAACAGTATATTTAAACAACACAGCGTTTGTGTTTGCCGCACTCGCAGAACGCCGGAAAAACACGCCCAGCGTGTTCGGCCGCATCCTTGTAGGTACATTTATTTTAACACGCCTAGCGTGTTCGAGCCGCACACGCGTTACGTAGTTTTCAAACACAAACGTTGTGTTTTCAGCAGCCAACGTGTTAATATGAAAAAACAAGAACGATGAAATAAATAAAGAGATTTTCTTTAGGTTAGTGTGTTTTTCATTATTTTCTTAACAATTTAAAAATTAAATTTACACTAAAAAGTAACAAAACGTTTGTAATTATAAGACAGGTAAGAAAAAAAACACAATACGCAATAAATACGACAATATTTTTGTTAGCAAATTCTTATGGTCAGTAATTAGGACAATCCATTTGAAGTTTATTCCTCGGGCGAAATGTAAATAATAACGGGTTAAAATTTGAAGTACTTCACGATTTCGTTGATGTCCCATTATGAAATTATGGTGTTATTGTGAATTTATATTTGTATAATCGGACTCTTTAATTAATTAAATTGAATCTTAGGTGTTGCCCCGACTTGACCGTAATGTAGATGCACAAGATTTGGACCGTTTAAGCTCTGCTCAAACGGGTAACCCGTTTGGGACGTTGGATGGGAATCGCTCGTGCCGATTGGCAGCTGCACAAGTAAATTTTATCACTTGTGAGTGAATATAATCGGGGGATAAAATTTTTGTCTCCTGAAAGTAAGTCGCGGAAAGTTAAGAGGCCAAGAGAGCCTAAATCACCTCGGTTTGAACAGTGCAATGTATGAAATAGCTATAAGATGACAAAAAATAAACAAAATGTTTAATATTAGACTAGACGTACAGTTTGTTAACCTCCCCAGGGCCGGATTCTATAGTGACATTAAAATGTAGTTTGAAACTTATCTGGCCCGGTTTTACGGTCGCTGTTGCAGCATGTGAAATTGGTGCTTGTACTTTAAACGTTAGTTGCCGTGGTGTCATTTGAATAACACAATTTAATTCAGTCATAAATTTTTTGTTTGAATACATTTTTACTAACTGATTTTAGATATCAGATACTTTAATGTCATAGAGAATCCAAGGTACCAGGGCGATTGTGATTATAAATCTAAATAAAGTGATTTATCTACTCCTGCCTCTTTTAATCTGATTGATTTCGATGAGGGGATTTCATAGTATACGGCTTAGTCATGTGACCCAACAATTAATAATTGTAAAAAATAAAACCACTGGCGTGCATAAAGTATTTGTAATAATTACCTTCAATGGACGTTGGCAAGTAGTGCAAGTTGGTAAGACCAAGCCTGTGAACCCCCGGCTCTTTGCATTAAATTTTATCTTTAATTTGTTAATGCAAATTTAAACGCTGTTTTATATTGGTACCAACAATAGTTATTCCAACGGCTCTTATATGAAGCCTCTTGACTCTAATGCCCGTTTTCACTAACGACTAAGTCTACGTAACCTAACTAAGTAATAAGGCAAAGCCTAAATAATGTAATGTCTAACCTATATTCCTTGTTATAGATCTACCATGACCAACAGTTAAAATAAAAAAAAAGTCTCCCTCAAATCATTAGGCATTCGATTAAGACGATTCCCGGGTTTAGTAAAAACAGGCATTAGGATCAAGCGAAGTACAAACCATTGAATACCATCGTAGTTACAGAGAGTAGACAAACAATTAGTTCACTATTGAATCACTGCTAACACCCCTGCTATAAATCCTGTCGACGCCCATGCCCTCAGCCTATAAAATAACTATTTCAGAAACTGGCACAAGCTATAATTTTATGAAAATGTATAAAATAAAATTGAAAAGTATTGCTACCTACACTTTTTTCGTAGAGAACACAGAAGGATATAAGTACTTTAAGACATGTAAGTTAAAGATGCATGCTCCGAATTGACACCGATGTCTTATTGTCTCTATGGAATGCACGCTACTGGTTATTTTTTTCAAACGCACGATTAAATTTTGCGTATAACTCAAAACACAGTAAACTATTATTGTAATTATGCCACATGTGTCCTTTGTAAGGTCATGTACATATAAACTGACATTACGAATGAAGAAAAATTGTGCAAGAGAGATAGCAATTTAAGACATGTAAGTTAAAGATGCATGCTCCGAATTGTCACCGATGTCTTATTGTCTCTATGGAATGCACGCTACTGGTTATTTTTTTCAAACACACGATTAAATTTTGCGTATAACTCAAAACACAGTAAACTATTATTGTAATTATGCCACATGTGTCCTTTGTAAGGTCATGTACATAAAAACTGACATTACGAATGAAGAAAAATTGTGCAAGAGAGATAGCAATAAATTTGTAGGCATGCGACCGAGACTTAACATATTATACTTGATAAATGTTTACCTTTAATTAGGCGTGCAGAGTTTAATAACTATTCATGTATCTGGGCCTAGTATTATTGTAAGTTATTGTGAGACCGTCCTTACCCAGATAATGGTAAGCGAAGGTGTAGTTATACCTAAATATTTAACTGTTTTGTAACGATTAAGTCATGTTATGAACTTATAATTAATATTAAATATAGTTTCCGAATAACCGTGTTTTATTAATTTATCCTTGGAGTGGTTTTACTTTTTTTATAACTATTTATGATTGATGTTCGAAAGGCGAGATGTTGATAAAAAAACTGTTAAACTAAGCGGGCTTTTTCTTAATCCAGATCATAATTCATATTTAATAAAAGTTTTATCTGTATAGATGTGTAAAAAACATCAATACATCCGCGAAAACTTTCATACTTATAATATTAGTAGGAGAAGATAAATGATTATGTGCCTGTTGAATAGACAATCTTTAATTACAGGTGTAAAAATATTAAAATGCCATATTATGTTATGTATTTATTTGTTTTCTTTTAATAATTATAACTCGATAGTTCGTCAACTTCATTATTATTTATCTAGCGAACATGTGTAGGCTTTCGCACCAAAGTTCGTAACAAGTACGTTTCGACTGCGAGTTCGGGCCTCATGTAGAAAACAGCATGTGCTAGGTCTGCGGTGCGGATGCATGCGCGTGCGCCCCCAGCCGGGCGGGGTCTTGGCTGGGGTAGTGCAGCGCGGGCGGGGGCGGTATGGGGGGCGCCACTCCGCCCCATGCGCCCCACGCCGGGCCCGCGTAGTGGTGCAGGTTGAAGAAGTCGTTGGGTCTGTTCGGTGGGGGCGGCATCTGGGGATAAAAAATATTAAGTTAATGAAAGTTTCAGAAATTTTAACTGGCTTATGTGATGGCACTTGCGTACCTCAATAACAAAGTAAATATTTCCTTATTAACATCATCATCCCATTAAAATGGGATTAGTTCAGACATGCTGTGTCAAACATACGCACAAGTGTGCCATGGATTGAACTTTTTAAGTTATCAATTGCAGTTATCACCATCACTAACATTAGTGTAACAGGTTAAATGAATGAAGGCTTCATAAGTGCCTGTGATAAGGTCTACATGAATAAAACATTTTTGAATTTTAATTTGACTTATTATGAGTGAAGCCAGGGGCAAAAGCCAATAAGAAGGTGAAATATAAAATGAAATAATACTTTACCTGTGGTGGGAAGGGATGCAAGAAAGCGGGCGGTGGCGGTGGCAAAGTCCCCGGCAGCCCAGGAACAGGCTCCAATGCTGGCAAGGTTTCACTCTTGTCATTGGGACCTTGACGACCTGCAACATATCAATGACGTAGTAGTAACACGCGATTTCTTGAAATAATGAATATACTTTTATTGCACACCACAAAATGTACAAAAAAAAAAAAGTATAACAAAAAAACGTATACAATTTGGCGGCCTTATCGCTTCATAGCGATTTCTTCCAGGCAACCAATGGCGAAGATACAAAACGGGTACAGAAAATAGTTAGGTGGTGCATTTATACATATACCCATAAAATAAATATTTTTGAATTTGAATTTTACTTGATTTCTTCTACTGATAAAAAAATTTGAGAGGCGCCAGCGCCTACATTCCTGGCGTTATGTACGATAGTTTGAAATACTTTTTTACACAAATAACTTAATTCCATATCAAGATTCGGGCGGCAATCTTCGGAATAGAAATTCGGAATCTTCAAAAATAATACCTTTGTCTATGCACCCGATTAACGTATGTCTGCCTTAGTGCAATTATTGTTTGTTTACTTATCATGAATAAAGAAAACTTCAAAATCATATTACCTTGAGATTTCCCCCATTTAATTGTGAGTCTCTTGCCTCCTATAACCAGCCTATTGAAGGTCTTTTCAGCAGCATGTTCTGAGGCACTGCGTGTTGTGTACTGCACGAAGGCACATTGGGCCCTCGGCACAAGAGTCAACGACCTATGGGTAATACAAAAACATTATCAATCAATTTTGTTTTTTAATTTCTTAACTTAAACATTGGGTTAAAAGTGTCACAACTAAGTGGCACAGTGTTACCTCCATATCTAGCAAGTCAGGTAGACAATTGGTGCCACAAAACTAAACTTAATTAAATTAAAACATTTAAAACAAGTGCTTCTCCGAGCATGGGTGCATGGGTAAGAATAATATATATTAATAAATTGAAACACTTCTCTTTTTTCCTGATTCTGTGCTTTGGCAGGTGGGCAAGCAAATCCCATATCAGTAGACATAATCAGGGAATAAAATATTTGTCTCCCGCCTGTGAGAACTGCACTGGGGACACAGGATGAAAAAGACAGTAATACTTCTGATCTGTTAATTTAGTTTAGTTTAGGGATTTGTATACAACAGTACACACTAATATAATTTAAAACACAAATCCAAAAATACTTGAATTAATAGGCAGGTAGGTATATACGGATATACCCATATCACATCTCTTCCTGGAGGGCTAGGCAGAAAACAATTATCTCCCTGGGGAAAGGATAAAAATGTATCTTCTCCCACAGCTTTATCAACTCTCAGAGCACTGGCCCACAAATTATTAATCAATCAAGGATCCCTGAAATATATACATACCTTATCTCTCCATACTGATAGAAATGGCCTCTCAACTCCTCTTCAGTGATATTCTCAGGCAGGTTGCCTATATAGAGGGTGGTTACAGTGCGGTCTTCAGGGGGAGGCAAGGCGGGCATGGCGGCCGCACGTCGCATCAGCTTCTCAGCTACAGGGTCATTTACACCATAGTATCTGTTGAAAGGAAGAAGTCAGACACAGGTTTAGTAATGATAACAATAGATCAGCAACTATCATATATTCGTAATGAGAATATTCATTTCTATAGGGGTTTGTTTATTAATTATTTTCTGTGTGTCATGTCTGTGCATGTAAGTTACATTAAATTTATAGATGTTTTAAATATTATTTGTTATACTTGAAATATTGCATGGTTACATAAAGCACAGGATTAATATTTATAGGGCATTGTGTAAAATGTAGTTAATGTAGTTATAGTTCATATATTTTAAGATTTATTTATATTTTTTATTTTAATTAGAATTAAATTAATTTATAAGAATAGGCAGCTGTAGTAGACATTTCTGTGGCAATAGGGCAATAGGGTTTCAGCTGAAAATCGAAAATCAGGGCTGCATGCTTATTTGCCTGCCTTTAACTATGCTGTGCCGCACATTACTTCTATTACATACTTTAACAGCACTTCTGTTAAAGTATGTAATAGAAGTGTCTAGTAGCATATTTTGATATTGGTTTTGGATATTGAACAAAACCAAACCTAAAATGAAATTCATATGTACCTGTCCCTTATGTTCTGGTCTGCTAATGGATCATCTGGATCTGTAGGCTTCTCGTGCCTGTATGGACATTCCTCTCCTCTCCTACACTCCCCTTTCACCCAAAATGAGCACACATGTGGTCTATTCCTCTTGTAGTAAGGAGCAGTTCTTGCCAATCGCACAAGAAGATCGGATGCTCCCTTTGATTTCAAAGCCATGTTGCTTGGTTGTGTGGCGTCAAACTTGGACATTTGACTATCTAAATTCTGTATATAATATTCCTTATTAACTTCATTGCGAGGTAGATCATCTTGTATTTTAAGAGCAGCGTCTCTAACTTGTATGGGCAGCCCATACTCAAGGTCAAGGAGACACGTTTGGCAAACGTTTTTGAGCTTGGAACACGTTTGACAAATCTCAGTTTTTTTGAAACGCATCCGAGCGCCTGGACACCAGCGAAAGACGGTGAACGGACGACAACATATTTTACATTCCTTGCCATACTTTTCTTTGGTCTGGAAAAGAAAAAAGGCTATATATAGTCGTTATTTTAGGTTGGCTAATAATACGAAATATTTCATTACAACATACCATACGAATGTAAGGGTTATCCCCAAGACATGTCTGGCATAAAATCGGGAAGTCCTGGAAAAGTTGAATGAATAGTTAGAACGTACCATCAAGGTATATATTATAATCATTAATTATAAGGCAACTGTTGTATTAACTTACTGAATCCTCCCAATTTTGACGATTGTACGTGTTTGTTGATTTGGACACAGCCATTGCTAGGTTTGTTTTATGGCATCTACTAAACCCAACGTAACCCACGGAATCTTGAGTCAATTATATTTAAGCTAATCTTAATACAAAAATATCTTAAATTAAGCTTTACAAGTAAGACAAATCGCCACAAATTAAATAATTACACTTCACTCAAAGCGTAGGTACTTTTAACTCAACGCCATTTTAAACCATAGAGACAGAGTAGAATACAGATATTTTGAACCACAGATTATGGAGGGTAGAGGTAAGGAGAGTCATCTTATATGGGAGAAAAGTTGAAAAAGTGTCCAGTGTATGCGCTAAATAACAGTTCAAAAATCCTCCACAATGGCGCTGGTGGATGCACAGGGTATGGTATGAATGTAGCAATCGTAGATGAATTGAAGTATGCCGAGTTAAAAAATTTAATGTCATTATCGACTAAAGTAGTTAATTATTGAGAATTTCAACAACTTACGTTGTACAAAATATTGTGGTAAATATAACCTTACTTCCTTGTATCTCCATACTTCCTTGTTTATTTTTCAAGCCTACTCTAACAATATTTATATTTGGCGCTTCTTTTAAGAGTTACCCTGATGCAAATGTGGCGCCGTCCTAATTTAATACATTTTGACGACACTTTTTCATATACACAGATGACTCTCCTTACCTCTACCCTCCATACCACAGATAAAGGTTTATACAGCACAGATACTATAATTGTATATGTGTCTAATTAAAAACAAGTAACTGTATACTCTTTTGTATTTCATTTTTGACTAAAAACTACTATTGCGAAACGAAATTATAATTTATACAACTTTTTTTTCTTTACTAACCAACAGTCTTCGTTCTTCCAGTCACTCGCCGTAGACAGCAATTAACTCAGTATAAATCCAGAATTAATCTTGGGCAGGCTGTTTGTATTTTCATTGGTCTAATGTCATCTGTAATCTGTTACGCTGACTGACAGCTGACTGCTGACTGGTCTGGCGTCTGATATTAAATCTGTATTCTTTGCATTGTTTTGATTTTTGTTCAGCGGCTGCCTCTTAAATATTTTAATTATTTTATTATTGTGTGTTTTTGAAACTGATCCAATAATATCCAATAATCCTACTGCTCTTATTATTTAACACGCATAACTCTCTCTTCGCTATGTCTATAACAACACTGGTAAATAATCACAGAGCTCTACTGAGATTATCCTTACAGAATTGGGTAACTCAGTTTTTTCTATTTATTTCTCAGTATTATTTGCAACTCAAGAAAGAAAATGCTCATGATGATGCGATTTGGTGTTGTAGCTGGAGTCAAATTAACCACGAGAAGAATAAAGAAGTGAGTGAGAACCCTGAAAATGTTGAAAACTCACAGTACGTTATAACCTCTCTTTATTTTGCTTTATTAATGTCTCACTGCTTCTCATAGGAGAAATAGTGTATAAGACCACTTGCTTAATTTAAGGAGTTTAAAATATTGCTTGTATTAACAGTGAAGTATAACATTGTGAGAAACCTGCATGCCTCAGAGATGCCTATAACTTACACGAAGGTGTGTGAAGTCTACCAATCTGCACCTTGCTAGCTTGGTGGACTATAACACAAACCCTCCTTTGCCCTGTTAGTGGGTTGATTATGATGATGAGACCACTTGCACACAGTTAGTACTCAAATGAACTCATGTAATCACAAGTGATATATTATATAAATTTAATTAGTTTGTAAGTTTCTTCTTGTAGAGATTCCAATCACTCCCAAGAACCACCAGAGAACTATATTATAACTGCGGGATTGGATGATATTATCAAAGTATGGCAATTAGAAAATGGAAAGTTGGAAATTAAACATCAGCTGGAAGGGCACTCTTTGGGTGTCATTTCAGTGGTAGTTAGTCGCGATGGTAAAAGTAAGTACCTTTTTGAATTATTCCATACTCATTACTAATGGGATTGTTTTACATATAAAGGTCTAAACCCGAACTGTGATCACTTTGTCCTCTTGACAAGTCTACTAACAACTAATGTGTGCTATTGGCAAGAAAGGTAAGGAGGAGTCATTAGTAGGAATTATTGTACCCTACTTATAGTATAAAATTAAACAGTTTGTATTTTTGAACATGCATATCTCAAAGAAACTGCTGTACCTTAAGATTCTTATTGATTAACATAATTTATTAATCAATCCATTTTCAGCCCTAGCTAGTAGCTCTCAAGATTCTTCACTAATATTATGGGATATAGCATCAGGAGAGAAAATAAAAACCATGGAAACAGAAAACATAGATGTGTGGACTCTAGACTTTTCCCCCGATGGCAAGCATGTAATATCTGGTAGTAATGCTGGCAAAATTTTAATATTCAGTGTAGAAAGTGGCAAGGAGGAACAAACCTTGGACACAAGAGGAAAATTCACACTTAGTGTAGCTTATGTAAGTATTACATATTTTTAAAATAAGTTATTCTCATTTTGAATATAATAATGAGATCTTGAGTTGGTAAATGGTTGAAATCACTGTTCAATTACATTACCAACACAGACTAATACTATGTCTGGTTGAGGATGTTATATTAGGTCTATCATAATTTGCAACAAAATCCCAAATATTATCCCAGAAGAAAGGAAAGAAACTATATTTAAGCAAAACTGAAAAATTGACTTGTTTAAAATAGTTTTTATGACATCTTAATAACATTGTAACTGACCTCAAATCATAATTCTATAACTGATTAAACTAATTGTAAATCAAATTTAAACTTATCTTTTAAGTTTAAAACATTTTTTAATATTTTGTACCTTAACTTTAAATAAAATAATATATATTTGTTGTATGTTTTTAATTATTTTAAGTTAAGATTTGCATGCCTTTAAATGGGCTAAAACATTGTTCTGTATAATTTTTGTAACATCTATAATTTCACATGTTTTTTGCAAATAAATGTTTATGATTATGATTATTTAACCATAATCAATTTATTAAAATCCTCCGGCAGCGAGGCGTCACATAATCACATATGTATGTATATGAATGCTATTAATAAACAATAGAAAAAACTTAAATCTGCAACATTCAATAAATCTGTGTTGTGTAGTCTATAATAGTTTTTCCTTTTTTTTTTGTTTTTCTGAAAAATGAGGTGTACAAATAAAGTATAAATAAATATTCTTTTTTTTTTCTTAATATGTTTATATTAAAGTTAATTAAGCAATACATAAACAGAAAATAAAGGGGCTGTGGAGTAAAGCAAGACTTGTCAATTTAATATAGCTTAAGGATTTGTATGGAACAGAATTATCACCAAGGAATCTTGTACATTTTTACAGAGTCCAGATGGGAAATACATAGCAAGTGGAGCATTAGATGGCATTATCAATATCTTTGATGTGGCGCAAGGAAAGCTTGTACATACTCTCGAAGGACACGCCATGCCTATCAGAAGCCTATGCTTCTCTCCAGACTCGCAGCTTTTATTGACTGCTTCAGATGACGGACATATGAAACTTTATGATGTGTAAGCTATTTTTATTATAATTATATTTTATAGTAGACAACAGTTTTAGCTGGTGAGATGCACCTATCATTTCCTATGCTTTGTGTCCTTTTGATTTTTGTCTAGTATATTCTTGAACTAATTCTGTGATACTGCAGTCAAGGCATTCCACAAGATCACAGCTTATATAGGCAAATGATACTAAATTAGTAGTAAAAAATAGCTTTCCCACATATAGTATATAACTTGTTCTGTCAGTTCTTCCTTATTTTCATTTTTCAAAATCCTGCCAGTCGGAGCTACTCGAGGAGTGAATTTATCTATCCAGTTTTCAACACATTGAAAGTATATAATCTTCTTAGTTTTTCAATGTGTTGCAAAGCTATGAATTATTATTACTTATTGAACAACACCATAGACTTAGACATCATTTTATAGTTTTTTAAGAGTATAAAGTAGACTTTAACAGTATATCTACTTATAAGTGCCTAAGCACACTTATTTTTTCTTCGTATGGTTTATTAAGTATAAGTTTTGTCAAGCTTTATATCTTTTACTTATTTATGATGTGTGTTGTGATACATTTTATACCTATAAAATACTCCAGTGTTAAAACTTTTAAAAGTAATACAAAATTTTGTGTTTTTTTTATAGGGTACACGCTAATTTGGCCGGTACATTATCCGGACATGCGTCTTGGGTGTTATCAGTAGCATTTTCACCAGACGGCAAACGATTTGTTTCCAGCAGTTCCGATAGAACTGTGCGTGTTTGGGATTTGGAGAGCATGGAATGTCAACATGTATTTAAAGAACATACTGATCAGGTATAAAAATGACATATCATAGACTCAAGTTTTTTTTTTTTACTAAAGTAAGAATGTTTAATACAAATAAGTCTCCAAAATAAACGGAATAACGTCGGCACGGTTGTTCAGTGTTTTATCATCTGCAGCCCATTAACTTCCCAATACTAGGCACATGACGAATATCATAGGAGAGACAGTTTTATAGCAAAGGCCCGCCACGCTGCTCCAATGCGGGTTGGTGGGCTATAGTGTTGTATCACTTCATGATATTTGAAATATGCTGTTAGTTGAAGAGTGACAAAACATTGCATACCTAACTACTCCGCCTTTATGCCACGCTTATTTGTAAGGCCAAAATTTGTTTAACAAACTACAGTCAAAATAGTATTCCACCATTTATCAGCATTCCCTGTTAGGTCGATATGATTATGTATTTAACGTATTTAAAGTGGCGCATATGACAGTTACGGAATAACGTAACGACGTAAAAAAAAAAACCTTGAGCTTGGTATTAAATTCACATCTCATGATTTAGAAAGTATGTTATTTATTCACGAAAAGATAATAACTTTTAAGTTGGATAATAGATTCTACTCTTTGACATATACTTAGGCCTTTAGAGGGGAGTCTCAAATAGTTAAAAACAGCATTTATGTACCTAACTCATTCTTATTTTGTTAACCTTATTTTCAGGTTTGGGGTGTGAAATTTAATGCAGAAAGCAATAAAATTATATCAGTATCTGAAGACAAAACTCTCAATATATATGACTGCCCATTATAACTTATCAGTGATATTTTTAATATATATTAAAATATTATAGGTATTAACTCGTGTTCAATTATTTGATTGAAATTCTTGTTCATAAAATAAAGTGACAATTATTTTCGAAGCTCCTTTCTCCAATCATTCTTCAATCCATATCTTATGTAGACCTCATAGTAGTGCAACATTTAAAAGTGTGCAGGTTGTTCAAATGATTATTATTTATTATGATATGATGGTAAGAATTGGAAAAACCGCAATATCACTCAAAAGTCAAGCACGAAGGATTATTAGTAGCCTTCGTGCTGGATTGTTTAACGACTTGCCGTAGTTAACGCTCAAGCACACAACGAAAGAACGAAAAATCGTCTTTTAAATAAGTAGTGCAATACAAACCAATTGAGGTACTTAGTTACGTGAAGAATATGTTTTAACGAGTGTTAAGATACAATAAAACGATAAAGAAGTACGAACGCCGGCCTCACAGAGCGTTCTGCGCGTAGCATACTTTTTTGGAATAGCGTTTAATAAGTTTTTTAATAGCAAATTATGCAAAATACTTTACTACTACTAACTTTTTTATGTTTGTAGACGAGCGCTTGACTGCAATCACACCCGATGGTTACCATAATATGGCTATAATATATATATATATATATATTTAGGCGTGATGAAAATATTAAATAAATTCTATAAAATTTTTATAAACTATCCGTACAAAGAGCAACCCAACAAAAAGAATATAAACAATAAGCGTTGCGTAAACCACTTAGTTCATATCCTCAATACACGAACCTCCATCTAAGTCTTATTTTTTTAATATTCTGTGCTTAATGACATATCTCCGTCTCTACAGGTTGTAATCTGTGTTGCATGTCAATGTCATCTAGAGAACAACAACAGTTCAAAATAGAAAAGCGAGTGTTTTCTAATTTATTTTAAACTTATTAATTTTGTTTTTTAAACAAAATTGATAAATTTTGTAGTGCACACACATATATTGTTTGCAGCGGCTTTGAAATGGCAGCTAGCGCTGTCGTAAGTATTGAACTAAAACTTATTTTGTAACTTTTTGAATCGAATGCCCAAAATGTAAATTTTTCCAGTACTCATTGATAAGTAAGAAAGAAAATGCACACGAAGAACCGATTTACTGTTGTGTATGGACAACAATAGTAAATGAACAGAATTCAAAGTAAGTTTAACCCAAATTTTCATACTTATTTATTCCAAAACATTACTCAACCTAACTTTATTTATTAAATTTTTATGAGAACATTTTGTTAAGCATCAATCAATTTGATTGTAGGAATAGTCAAGACTTCTTAGTAACAGGAGGACTCGACAATCTAGTCAAAGTATGGTGCTTACAAAATAATAGGTTAGAGCTTCTTCACACACTGGACAGCCACTGTATGGCAGTTGTGTCTGTCGCCGTTAGCCCAGACGGACATAGTAAGTGATGTTATCTAAGTAATAGTAAGTACATAGTATTATTTTCCTAACCTTACAAGTAAGCAACTTGTAGGAAGTGTTTTTTTAATTATTTCTTAGTAATAATATATTCCACCAATCCACTCTGGACCAGCATGTTGAACTTCGGTCTTAACCCCTTCTCAAAACCTGTGCCCTGCAGTGAGTAATGGCTTTATATGATGATGAATAATATATGTTTATCCTCATCATCATTATTGCTACTATAATTGGGTAATGGCTGTAGTTTACTCGTATGGATTGGTAGATTAAACATGCGTTTTAAAAGATTTTGGTTAACTTTTGGGCCCACATGTTACCTCTTGGTGTTTTCCTTCACTCTCAAATGGTGTGGCTAGCCCATTGCAATTTAAGTTGATTAGCTTACGTAGCAATTTTACCTTACTTTTCTTAAAAAGTAATTTACTTAAAGTAATTGACTTAACAATGCAGTAAGTTATTATTCCGTTACTTTATATTGTGTGTTTTTATCTTACTACATATGTTTCACACAGAGCATTTGTAACAGCTTACCTGTGTACTTACATGACCTGCAATTTTGGTGAAAGTTATTTTACTTGATAGAGATAATATTTTTTCAAAGTATTGAAGTTTGATTGTCATCTATTTATCATCAACATGGTCAGCATTCCTGGTGAAGATAATAAAAGGTGATGCACCAATTCACTGGATTTATATTTATTTTGCATGTAAGCTACTTTATGTCCCCTGCTCCATGTACCTTTCTAAAACAATGTTTTCATTTGTAGTACGGAGAACAATGCTTATTTAGTCGATAATTTTGAATAGGAATACCTATTAGTATAAAACCCATGAGAGAAATGGTGAACTTGTTTGATTTTTATCCTCTGTTATTGAGTGAGCATCCTCTGAAATCTGCCGCCCTTAGGATGCTGTTGCCGCTAGGCTATGGCCTATACTGCCTATTGTCATATCCACAGCTGCCTTGATTCTGTTAGCTGTTTGTGAGTGTGAAAATAGCTTGGACATAAAAATCCTATGTTATCAGACTGGGCTGGGCTGGGTTTACAACCTGCTACTAGTTACTACAGACTGCTTAATTTGGGACCTTTTTTATCACGTAAAAATTGAATAGAAGCAGGCATTACTTTGCGGAAATCCATAATATATTATGAAAATTAAGCTTAATTTGCTACACGCCGGGAACAGCAGGAGAATCTGTATGGTGTAATTTAGAAGATAGAAGATGTTGACTTTACAATAATTGTAAATGTATGGGGTATCAAAGCTAAAGTGGAAATGCGGGCACAAAGCTTGGACAAACGATGGACGTTGGTGTCCCAAGGTGTTGGAATGGCGAGCCCGCACCGGTAAACGGAGCGTTTGCTGACCCCGAACGAGGTGGACAGATAACATTAAACGAGTAGCTGGGAGGATTGTGGATTTTGGAACGCACGGCCCTACAAAAGACCTATGTTCAGCAGTGGACGTCAGTCGGTTGAAGTGAAGATGATGATCACTAGGGTATTGTCACTAGATGGCGCTCTTTTGGACTCCATGTGATCGTAACATGGACCGGTACCGCCACCGATTCAGTATTGGAACAAGAGTGGTTTATGACAACATTGTCGTTTGGTATATTTTCAATAGATGGCGCTGTCATTTAGATGTCTGACAAAAGTGTCTGCCAACTTGCCGAGTATTCCGAGCGCCGTATTATGTAGCTTCTATCATTGGGTTATTATTCTCTGTTTTTTTATATTTTAGTAATTGCCTCATCATCTTTAGACACCACCCTAATGATTTGGGAACTAACAACTGGCATCAAAGTGCACGAAATAGAAATGGGTGGCACAGATATATGGAAAGTGGCGTTCTCACCGACTGGCACTCAAGTTGTGTCCGGCAGCCACACTGGCAAACTCAGTTTGTATGGGATAGTGACAAATACTGTAGACAGAGTTTTGGATACTCGGGGAAAGTTTGCATTGTGTGTTGCTTGGGTGAGTATGGTTTTTTTCACTACTAGTGCGCCATTGATCGTAATTTCACCTGATGGTAAATTTCATCATTAATTAATCAGTGTATTCTAAGATGTTAGGGGTATTGCAGTGATATTAAACCCATACCTATCCATATTTTTTTTTAATAAATAACAATTTAGATTTCTACGCGACATAGTTTTGGAACGGTAAATCACGGTATACAACGGTACATAAACGGTACGTTTTTATCGGTAGTGCGAGAACTAGCCACGGCCAAAATCAGCCATAAAGCCAGATCAGACCAAAGAAATAACAAATTCCAAAATGGCCGCGCGGTGGTGTGACCCCAGTACCCACCTACGAACCACCAATCTGAGTTTTGGATTATTTATTATATACATATCCCACTGCTGATATACCCGCTTAGGATAGAGGAATCTAGAGCAAAGCATTATTTTACCATGCTGCTTTAACGTGGGTTGGCGGGTTGGCTAACTAAATAAAAAATATTTTAGAGTCCAAATGGAAAATACATTGCGAGCGGTGCTGTGGACGGTGCGGTTCACGTGTTCAACGTAGCTCAGGGCATGCTTGTTCACACAATACATGCTCACAAACAGCTCGTGAGAAGCGTCAACTTTTCACCCAACTCTCTTCTGCTTCTCACCGCTTCTAACGATGGATTTGTTAAGATATTTGATGTGTAAGTAGTAAAGTTTGTATTTTTCTGTTCAATAATATTTGGTTCGTATTTACGCATTTATAAGACGGGGGTAAAGGTAAACTTGAGATTAGCAGAGACCCACACACACACACTCACTCACTCTGCTTTTGAGAAGCGTTTAATTTTCAAACAACTCTGCACTGCTTCTCACCGCTTCTAATGACGAATTTGTTAATATATTTGATTTATAAGTAGGGTAGCTACTCGTAGGTACAGTTTGTATTTTTTCTGCTCAATATTCGTATTTAATCAGTTATTTGACGTGGATAAAGGCAAACTTAAGGTAGGTAGGTACACACAAACTACTCTACTTCGGAGAAGCGTTAACTTTTCACATAACCCTCCACTGCTTCTCACCGCTTCTGATGACAAATGCTTTAAAATGTGTGACGTGTAAGCAGCACCGTTTGTTTGTATCTCTTCTTAATATGTATATAAGTGTTTTTTTTACTATTATTTCGAAAGTCGAATTATTTTAATTCGCCTGGGGCCTTGTAAAAAATCGAAACAATTTCTTATTCAAAATATAAATGAAAGGAAGGTTTATTGAAACGAAATACAAAGGGCGTTCTCAGAATCAAATACCTTTTCATATTCAGACTGGACTTAGTCTATTACGGTATTTTTACAAAACCCAAAAGTATGTTACTATGTATCTTTTCAACTAACTCTATGCCAAAAATCAAAAAAGTTTATTGGTTGCTTAGTTAGAACGTGAAGTAAGGATAAACCAACTCACTTTTGTACTATAGAGGTTATAATATGTGTTTAATTTTGCCAAAACTATGTGTAGATCTGATGAATATGGTTGGAGATAGAGGACAGAACTCCTCAGCGGACAGCAGCAAACCCCTCATTTAAGGCTTAGCTATACTGAATACTTAAATTTTTTTTTAGAACTAAAACCAAATTGAATGCCACATAAAAAAAACTAAATCAAACGCAGACGAAGTCGCGGGCAACAGCTAGTATAACAATAAATAAATCGAGAAATAATATATAAATAATTAAATAATTAGATATAACAGCACCGTGACCGTTTGACCACAAGGATGCAACGTACATTTTAATTGTTTATGTCTTCTTTTTATAACTGTTTGTATGTTGCGGCAATACTTTTTCAAGAACCACTTGGACTACTTGGCCTTCTGTTTATGACCCCTGATCCAATAACCAAGCGAAAAAAGTTTAAAAAAGCTTAAAAAAAAAGCTTTTTAAAATGTTGGTCGAAACTTTTCGCAAGAAGACCATTGACTGAAACAACTATCGAAGCAATAACGGTTGGCTCATCACTCCACATGGCGGTAATCACGTTAGCAGTATTTTGATACTTTTTCCTTTCAAGTTTTCACCAGATTATCGTCATGTGGCCGATTGGCGCAGTGGACAGCCTCCCTGCTTTCTGAGCTAAGGCTATGGGTACGATTCCGACAACTGGGAGATGTTTGTGTGATGAACATGATTGTTTTTCAGTCTCTGGGTGTTTATTTGTATATTATAAATATTTATGTGTACTATTCATAAAATTATTCATCAGTCATCTTAGTACCAATAACATAAGCTCATTACTTTGGGGCTAAATGGCGATGTGTGTATGTCGTAGTATATTTATATTTATTTATTTATTTATATTTAGTAATGTTAACAATCCGCACTGGGCCAGCGTGGTGGACTACGGCTTTAACACTTCTCACTGTGGTAGGAGACCCGTCTGTAGTCGGCCGGCAATAGGAGGTGATTAATGTCAACAATTATAGCACTGCGCACTGATCGATCGACTAGCAGTATATCAGGTCTAACAGCTATAATATACCTGTCAGTAACAATCGTTCGATACCATCAGAGCAATGCACTGCTATTTTCAACAAGTGCTTTTCTTATTATTATAATTATAATTCTATGGTTTGTCAAATTTCACACGTTTGCTTTTCTAACAGAGCCAGTGGTAGCGAGAAAAGGAACATCTCGTTCAAGTCGTGGGCATTGAGCGCGCGTTTCTCTCCCGACGGCACACGTATCGGAGTGGCGGCCGCCGACGGCTCGGTCTCTGTGTTGAGCGCCTTCGAACTCAAACTGCTGAAGACTTTCCAAGAACACTCTGATACGGTAAGATTCTACTTATGTTTTTATCTATACCTAAATAAAGTAAACGTCAAACGTTGACATCTTCATTCTGTCTGAAGTATGGAGGGTAGAGGTAAGGAGAGTCATCTTATATGGGAGAAAAGTTGAAAAAGTGTCCAGTTGTTGCGCTAAATAACAGTTCAAAAATCCTCCACAATGGCGCTGGTAGATGCACAGGGTATGGTATGAATGTAGCAATCGTAGATGAATTGAAGTATGCCGAGTTAAAAAAATTAATGTCATTATCGACTAAAGTAGTTAATTATTGAGAATTTCAACAACTTACGTTGTACAAAATATTGTGGTAAATATAACCTTACAGATTTATTATAACCAAACGTGCGTTTAGAGTGATTTTATTTCGTAAACAGTAAATAGTACGGTATTTATATTTGGCGCTTCTTTTAAGAGTTACCCTGATGCAAATGTGGCGCCATCCTAATTTAATACATTTTGACGACACTTTTTCATATACACAGATGACTCTCCTTACCTCTACCCTCCATAGTCTGAAGGTAGATACAAAAAAAACTATTAACAAAGCTCTTCAAGCTAATCGAAATATTCGTATTGTTATAATATATGAAGTTAGTTGTTTTCTGTGACAAATAAATAAAATAATATAAAAATAATCAATTACCGTTTTAATTGCGTGTTTCGAAAATGGCTCTAGAAAGTTGGATGTTTTTAGGTTGTTGCTTGCCTAAGTACCGAGCTTTTGTACACTCTAAAAAAAAATTGGTTATTCCTAACAAGATAGTGATTGTTGTGATCAAGCATCTTGATTCCATACGAGCCTAACAAGAACATAGATACATCAAATAAGATGATAATGATTGTTTATCGTAATTCAATGGACTGGGCAACTGTATTGCTCCTATTATTGTTACTTAACTAAGGCATATTCTTAACTGATTCAATTTACGTACTTGTTTAAGCTAAATAATTAAAAATGATCTAATCATACAAAGAAGTAAATAATAATAGAAACAACGTATTTATTTGTTAGAATCAATGAACATACCTACATTGTTAGCTCAATCTATAATGAACTTGCTGCTATAACTAATCAGCTTTTGTTGTTATGTTTATTATCATAATTGTTATAATTTATTTAACGTCTTCGTTAACGTCAACGTTTCTTTTTTTAGAGTGTAGGAAAAAGAAACGAAGTTTTCCGGGTCATTTAGTTTGCAAATAATTTATTATTAACTAGCAAAGCTTTTTCTCGCGAATCCATCCAAGTTAGTTTTCTTTAATTCCGCGGTGACCTAGACCAAAGATTTTATTATTATATTTATTCACTTTATTGCACGACAAAAAAAACGGTTTACAAAAGTTGGGCAATATTGAAATTACCCAAATATTTCATAATTGCTTCTATTAAGTCCAAAATAGTTTATAACTTATCAAGAAAGGTAACTGTCAAAAATTTTGTTATTTCATCCGGTCTGTCTAAATTATTATCTACCAGTTATCGTCTTGCTACAAGGCACGGGTGTCCTTTTAGAATGAGAAGAGATTAGGCCGTAAGCTTTCCAGAATATTATGGAGAAATATCATGCATGCAGGTTTTCTTATGATGATTCCCTTCACCTTTATAAACGGTCTGTCTACGTTATCGCGAAATTTGTTATTTAGCTCGTCCATTATTGTGATTTTCTACCAATTCAATTTGTTTGTTTTAGGTATGGGATCTTCAATTCAACGTTGAAAGTAATAAACTGTTGTCCGCGGGAAAAGATAAAACGTTAAATATTTACGAATGTCCAGTTCCTAAAAAGACTGAAAATAAAAAATAAGTAATTTCTTTTAATTTTTTTTTTTAGTTACTACGAATATTTCAAATATAAGAACTTCCTTGCATACCCATTTTGGATGGTTTCATTGTGTGTGCATCAACGAAGTTTTTTGGCTTGAGCATTTTTTGAGATAGACCTATTAAAAAATTATCAATATTATTTTCTTCTGCTTAGAAAAAGTAGAATATAACAGAGTTGCATAAGTGTAATATGTTCTCTTTATTCACAATCACATACACTTCAATTTTATTTAGTTGTAAAAATTCTACGAATACAGTTGACTTGTTGACTGGTTGTCACGGTGGATTTTTTATATACCCCATGAAAAGGTTGTGAAACAAAAGTTTTCAGCATTATCTACCCTTTAGCGGTCACTATCGACATGGGTCTCCTATCAAAATGAAAAGGGCTTAGAATTTAGATCAGTCCACCACGTTCGCCTATTGCGGTTTGGTGGACTTCACACACATTAAGAACATTATGGAGAAGGTCAGACATGCGGGTTTCCTTACGATGTTTTGGCAAACGTTAAAGCAATTGAAATTTTGTTGTTTAAAACGCACATAACTCGGAAAATTTAGAGGTGCGAGCCGGGGTCGAAATAAAATTAAACAACAAAAAGTCCACACCTCCTGAGGATACACCGGTGTCGGAGCGAAACGTCCGTACTCTTGCGGGAGATCTGTCTGGTGAAGAGAATAATTATTGAAGTAATTATTAATTACACCGAATTAGACTAAATGCTAACTGTAGGATTTAAAGCAGTGCGGGCAATGGCGTGCATAGAGAGTATGCACAGGGTATGCAGATGATATAAAATGAAGAAAATCTCCAGTACGAGTTATAAAAAACTTAAGGATAGGCGTTGTAAGAGTTATAAGCCTACCTTCAAGTATTTATTACTCATCAGAGTTTCTTCATTTTATATCATCTGCATACCCTGTGCATACCCTCTATGCACGCCACTGCTTATAGGGGACAGGGAATGTTGTGAAAAGGAAAGCAATATTTTTCGTCCTGTCAACTTAGTATTTTACAGATTATTTACCGAATACAGATATACCTATGTAAAACAGAATTGCCACAAATAACATAAATAAGACGATGATATAAAAACTCCAGAGATAAAAGTCCTACAAAGTAAAGGTTGCAGATTAAGTACCCAGCTACGGGTAGCAACAAGTATTGATTCGCTGTGTACAAAGCGAGTCCGCCCTCGTAAAGCCGTAGGGTTTCTTGATTAATTTTTAGCGGTAAGAGGATTCTGTCTATTATAGACGTTGCACGAGCATAATCCGCTGGTAGTGTGGGATTATATTGGTATGTTATTATATTAGTTTAGCGTATTGACATTATATTTAAATATAACGTGCATTGGCGTACCAAGCTATTGGTCTAGGAAAGGGCAAGTGTTTTTTTTTAGGTCAAATCGTCCGCAGCTGTTGTAAGGGCCCTCTATAATCTATACTGAAACCAAAACTGTAATTTATTGAATTCTTTCTGTGTCTGTCTATATCATGGTATACATTTTTGGAATATTTTAATTTTTATCTTTTTACTGTATAGGTGTTGCGAAAAGTAACCTTGTAATCCTTGGTTGTCAAAAATCTCATCCTTACTATTATTATAAAAGCGAAAGAGTGTCTGTAGCGAAAAAAATGTTTGTTCCTTTACCAATTAACTCGATTTTTGGCATCGTTATTTGAAAGTTCGGAGAGTAACGAAGCCTACTTTTTATCCCGAAAAAACGAACGTTTCGCACGAGATTTCAAAGAAACTGTTATAAACGGGGACGAAGAACGCCGGTAACAGCTACTAGGTAATACCCTTACAATTTTTTGACCCGGGAATCGAACCCATGATGTAGTAGTCAAGCTAATCACTAACTAGCAATACTGTATTATTATTTATTTCATGAACACAGCAGGTACCTATTTTGTTTGATTCGAATTATTAATATACAACAGAATACATAGAATTGCGTGTAGGTAATTCAGTAATTCAATAATTTAAACGAATTGCACGAAAATACGCTGTACACACCTATACACAGGTTAATATCGCACACCTATCGTGTTATCGAATAGAATGTGTAAATATAATGGAGGCATTTATCGAAAATATTTACATTGGTAGCGAAGTGAATCGGTATCAGCTTAATTTGTGGGGAATTATGCGGCGGGGCCCGCCGGGAAATCAACTTTACATTCAATTTACTCGCGCCGCGGATAAAAACCAATCTCTTCATTTTTACCTGCCATTGGTGAGGTACACGTTAAAGGCAGGGGCATTGGTTTCGATTTGCTAATTGTGTTCTTCTTAAAAGACTCATAACTCGGTTTGTAAAGTATGGGAGTTCGTTTTAGAATAGAATAGAATATCTTTGCAAAATACACGTTTTAAAGCTTGTTATATATTTAAAAAGGTTTTATTTAAGCATCATGCAAATAATGCAACAAATGTCTTTTTGTTGTAAAAAACCATTGACAGTATAAAGTTCTTATTTTAACCATTTTTTGAGTTAGTTTTTTAATAAAAGCCCGAAAGAATGATTTTGTCTATAGTTTTAGGTGTTAGGCTATTTTTTCTCTGTAAGAGCTTGAGATGTCCAGTTACAGTGAATGCCAAAGTCAATGGTCTTTGGTTACAGTAAAAAAAAAAATAATAATAAAAAGAATTAGTACCTATTTTAAAGCGTGTTTTCATACCAAGAGACACACACATCAATATTACCTACCCTTGAGCTTATTTCTTTGTAATCTGCAACTTTTTAGTTCGGCAACTTTCAAGGTTACTATGTGCTTTAACAAAAGTGAGGGGAAAAATTCTTAATTCCTCCCGTTTTTAATAACTATTACCAGTAATGGAGGGTCGATATTTTAAAGTATGTAAGGTAAAATAATTTATAGTATTTAATAAAAACATTTTAAGAGCCGGTCTTTGGAGATTCTTAGGTAGGTACTCGTGTATATTGGTCACCAAATATTTTACGCAATTAAAGAATAACCAAATTTCCCTGGCTTAAATTTTTCGCCTCGATTTTATTAACTGTGCAGAAACATCTGTTTCTAACCTGGTAGTATTTGAACCCTTGGCTCTGCACAATAAAATGCAAGACATAATCACTACTATTGGAAACAACATTTGCTCCATGCCACTTCAGTATCATAATAGCTAGGTTGAATACCTATAACTTAGCTCGAAATCGCCATAGCTATAAAATGGGGTAGGTATGACCACTCGGCTCTTAACTGCGCCTATTGGTAACTTTGCCGTTTACGCGGTGATGCTTATCAGTTATCAATGTTAGTTGACAAGCCGTATTGTCCAGGAGCCGGGCGGAGGTATCGTTGTCGTAATCACGGCCGCCGGCAGCTCGATTCAATGAGATGAAATCACTATGTGGCTCTATGAATAATTCAGGTGCGGTCCACCCCACCCCCACCCCTCTGTCCCAGCCTCCATATGCCTCCACGGTTAACCGCTGCTCGCTAATAAAGTTGACAGCATATTGTGAATGTGTATGGGTACAAGTACCGCGTTCCTGCTTATGTAAATAAATTTCCGTGAAGCCTCACTTGAGAGTCTGACGACGGCATCAGTAAATGCATAAAAACAAGCAGATAAAACATAAACAAATACTTTATTTCTATCTATTTATATCACATCAATAAATTAGTTATCTACAAGTTAACAGTCCAAGTGTCATAGTTTAGTGGTGGTAGGAGACAGCGGGAGAAGAGTATGAGACCTGGGCGAGGGGATCGGCGTACGCAACTCTGGCTGCGGGTGCGGCATAGGAGATTGGAGCGGAGTACGCTACTCTAGCGGGAGCGGCGTAGGACACGGGAGCGGCGTAGGCGGCCCTGGCTACGGGAGCGGCGTAGGCTACTCTAGCGGGAGCGGGGGCTGCGACGGGGTGTCCCTCGTACCGCACGTTTGCGTTGAATCCGTGCACCGCGTCGGCGGTGTAGTCTACAATTCGCTGCACGCCATCAGGCTGCACCAGAGAGTACGAGCCGTGGACGGCGTCTCCGGCGCGGGACTCCTGCTGCTGCTTCACGTCTCCGGAGTGTCCGTCCTGCACTGAGTACTGGAACTCGTAGTGCGCGGGAGCTTCGGGCTCAGCGTATGCTACTTGCCCGATGGGGATGCCGGCGGAGGCGACCGCGGCCAAGGCGAGGACGATGACGAACTGTAAAGGAACAAGTATTAGCACGTTTTGAAAATAATTCATTAATAACTGGTGTAACTTATTATTTTCTAATAGGTACCTTAGCTGCCATTGTTGCTGTTGTGATAGTCGATGTTCAACTGTGACTTTCTGTGGTGCACGTATGAATTTATACTATTAATGTGACATGTTACTTGCCTCGGGCTATAGAGCATGCACCGTTAAAAAGTCACAATTGACGCGGTGAAGGTCACCGATTTACTCCGAATATATCTGTATTTAGTTCAGTGCGATTTGTATTATGCCTTTACATAATTGCACGAATAACTTTGCCCGTTATCAACTTGTATGAGACTTAATTTTTTTTTTTTTTCGCAAATTGCTCTTTTAGTCTGTAGGTATGCGATTTTATTGACCGTTTACATTGCTAATACTCGAATTAACTATTGTGTAATTTGTTGCAAACGTTCGCACTATACAGTATAGGTAAATGTTGTTTGAATAGGTAAAAATGCCCTGAACTGTGGAACAATGTAAACAGAATCAAAACGTAGATATATTTTAGAGTCTCGCTTTACTACGATACGATATTCCTACTTTTATTTAGGGTCCAGTAATAATAAATTCTGATGATAGAATCAAAGTATAGATCTGATGTTATTTCGGTCGACAATGCATAGATAGATAGATAGATAGATAAATTCTTTATTGCACACAATTACGGGATAAAGATAACATATATTGAAAACATAAATACTAGAAATATAAAAATTCGCAAAGGCGGTCTTATCGCTTTAAGCGATCTCCTCCAGACAACCCTTAATGAAAGAAGAAAATGATTATGGAAACGGGATAGTGCAATTTTAATGCATCTCAGGTACCCAGATTTAAAATCTTCACAGACACAGTGGTCCCCAATTTCGGACGTCATCGGGACGTGGGTAGTGTACAAACCACTATCCTATCCACGGTCACTAGTCCAACAAACCCAACTGTTCAAACGTCACAGCAAGTGAAAGTCCGTGACTTCAAGGACACGGACTTCGGGTTGATGTCTTCCCATTCTCTCCCCTTGTCGTTGAGCCCTGCATCTCAACTTCTTGCTGTATTTCTATAGTACTTATTTTTACTGATCATCAAAAACTTTACTAAAAACAGTAATATTGATGGTTGGATACTTGTTGCGCTTAGGTAACATACAATAACTTTGAGTTAACTATTATTATCAGGTGCTAGTAATAACATCTGTGGCCGCAATTTTAGCGAAAGATAAATACGAAATTGCAACCTCTAAAGTACTGAAAGTTACTGACTTGGTTTAGGTATCCCGGCATACCCGTGGTCCAGCCACCAGGCGACTGGTTGGAACACCGGGTTTTAGTCAGTACGAGTACGACATAACCACCGTGCCTCCCCGTGGTATCCATGAGGAAAAAAAAAAGGTTTCATTCCTTTACCGGCACGATCTATTGATAAGCGTTGTTACTCCACCTCCTTCTATTACACTAATACATGCATTATATAAGTTTCAAGTCCAATGGTCAAACAGTATTCAAAATATTCAATTGAATCCTACCAGTAGTAGTGTGTAGTGGCAGTTATTTAGCGGAACACGTTTTATCGATCGTGTCATTACGCCTCGGGATTAATAGAGTAACATTTTACACATAAGTGAACATTATGTTAATATACGTATTGTACATCATACTCGTACCTATATACCAGTTATACCCCACTTACAATAAAAGATCCTGGGTAGGAACCTCAGGTTCAGGCTGGAACTGTTTGTTTTTGGTTTATATCTGCTATAACTGAGATTTTTAGGGAGATCCCGGAAGATTTTGAAAGTTGGCGAAATTCATTTCGTTGCCTTAAAGAGTATGAGAAACCAGATATTTCTAACATTTTTTTTCAGTTACAATTACTATAGTAAGATAATTTACCAACATTCCGTCACACTGTAGAACAGTTTGTTGACGGGACCGGCTCTCTTATAATATAACGTAGAAATATGTTTAGATGCTAAAACTATTTCGATTAATAAATACGATTATAATATATATATAAATAACAATATAGTAGGTCAGTAGTGTAGTGTATAAAAACAAGTGATGTTTTCATGATTGAGCTGCAAATGGTTACTTTAATAGCATTTACAAGTCCCTCACAAAAACATCTCCAGTGGCGTGCACAGGGTTTTTGACCGGGATGTGCATAGGCAGTGCTTTTGTGCGTGTATAAAGTGCACGCCACTGAACATCTCTAAACCTATTTTAAAGACACAAATGCAATGTAATAATTATTTATCGTTTAAACTCGCCAACCCCCACAGTGGAGTCGCGTTGAGTGTCGAAGTTTTATTTTTCTCCCATGATAGAGGACGCCCATGTAGCCGTTTAAAAGCTGATGACAACGATCGTATCGACAAATTTAAAAATGTAACAAAATACATCCTTATAACCTTCCAAAATAAACGGGTTGTCAATCGAAAACAAATGTTTTTATCAGGTTGAAATAAGACTAAACTCTTCAGCTTTATTATAGGTAGTAGGTTTGCATAAAACATTGTTACAGCATTAAAATTACAAGTATCGTGATTTCAATTTTGACAACATTTGTACTGCACAAAAATATGCATGCATTTTGTAACATAAATTGTTATATCTCTTGATCCTCTACCTGGCAAATTTTACGTCTTAAATTGTGGATAATTGTGTGTTACACTTACTATAGAGAAAGGGGGTATTATTATCCGTATAAATTCGTATCATAGTATACTTATGCTACGGGATCCTTTTATAAATAAGATTTATTGACCTTCGTAAAAACACAATCTAACATCATGGGGCTTGGGCAGTAATAACAAATTTGCAAATTACGATTAAGCCCAGTATTGTAGAAAAAGAAAACAATAGCATTAAACATAAACAAATATTTTATTTTTATCTATTTATATCACATCAATAAATTAGTTATTTACAATTTAACAGTTCAAGTGACATAGTTTAGTGGTGGTAGGAGACGGCGGGAGAAGAGTAGGAGACTTGAGCGAGGGGAGCGGCGTACGCAACTCTGGCTGCAGGAGCGGGGTAGGAGACGGGAGCGGCGTAAGCTACTCTAGCGACCGGAGCGGCGTAGGACACGGGAGCGGCATAGGCTACTCTAGCGGGAGCGGCGTAGGCCACTCTAGCGGGAGCGGGGGCAGCGACGGGGTGTCCTTCATAGCGTACATTGGCGTTGAATCCGTGCACCGCGTCAGCGGTGTAGTCCACAATGCGCTGCACACCGTCAGGCTGCACCAGAGAGTACGAGCCGTGGACAGCGTCTCCGGCGCGAGACTCCTGCTGCTGCTTCACGTCTCCGGAGTGGCCGTCCTGCACTGAGTACTGGAACTCGTAGTGCGCGGGAGCTTCGGGCTGCGCGTACGCTACTTGTGCGACGGGGATGCCGGCGGAGGCGACCGCGGCCAAGGCGAGGACGATGACGAACTGCAAATAAATGAGAATATAATAAGCTGTTATTTTAAATTTCTTTTGTATTAAACACTCAGTAAAGTATTGAAATTAATATTACCTTAGCTACCATTGTTGCTGTTGTGAATGTCGAAGTTTGACTATGATATTATATGTAATGCCTCAGTTTTTATACGTAAATTATTGCAAATAATTTGTGCACTGTGGCATATTCTTGGCCGCGAGCTATAGAGCATTCATAAAATGCACTGGAGGTCAATCTGATACTAACATAAGGGAAGGTATTATATTATTTAAATAGTGTAATATCGAAATATATATTTTAATATGGATTTATATGTCAATAATTATGTTTACAAAATAATCGTAATAATAGATATGTATTAATTACTACCTTGGCCCGCTTGGTGGACTACAGCCTATATTCGTCTCATTCTGAAAGACCTGCTCTGTAGTTGGCTGGGTGACAATGAGGGTGATTGTGATGAAAAAGGAAAACCCTCGGCTACGTTTGTTGTGGGCTCTTTTAAGCGTGCGTTTGGAAAACGTCTCGCTTTAGTTTTAAGTCAACGAATGTACCGACACCGACACCTCACAATAATGATAACAGATATGTATGCACGCTTCATTAGTGCCTGTGACAGGTCTACATAAATAAAACATATTCGAATTTGAATTTATTGAGGATGATAATGTTGCCACTTATTCCGAATTCATGTTTCTCGACAAAAATAAAATATTGAACTGTCTGTCCTGCGTGTACATATGTTCTTACTTAAAAAGTAACTTTTACAGCATTTTTTTTTAATTTAATTTTATAATATTTTCAGGTTTGTTCAGTAAATTTTATTAATGTCCCAAGAAATTACGGTCATTTCTTTTTCATGCCAGCCAAAAAAATACTACACTAATGTTATAGATTTCAATTAAAAAAAGAGGATCTCCAAGGTTGAATAATATTGGGCAAATATCTAGTTTTAACCCTTTCTACATTCTTTCATAAGTAGAAAGATTGTTTCTTTATGTTGTTAAAAAAAAATCAAAATTCAGTTATTTCAAGTACCTATTCCTACTTTATAAGAGCTTTTGAAACGTCAAGTATGTATGTTTGTAGCGACTCTACCGGTTCAGAAAGCAGATTTTACCGAAAAGAGCCGGCAACAAACTCAGTAGTTGCCCTTTTCCATCATCTTTCGGGAGATGATGTTCTACTTAACATATTCTAACTACGGATCATACAGGCCCGTGATTGTTTTTTTTGTACTTTAATTGAAGGACCAAGCAGGTAGTCAATCTGATGGTAAGTGGAAAACCATCGCTTATAAACAGAGTATCACTTCGCAGTGCGTCCAAGGAACACGTCCTACAAAATACCGACCTGTGTCCATCACCCAGAGGTGTTAAACCTCATCAGCTTGTAATTATACCGGCACCATGCCCTTCAGACCTATATACAGCAGTGCTGCTTGGCGGCAGAAATAAACAGGGTGGTATCGCTTCGCTGAAAAAGCATCACTACTAATAAAAATGCCCGGAATTGTATTTCCGAGTTGGGTCAAAACTTGTTAAGTCTTTGCCTAAATTCGCCTGAGTAGGTGCCAGTCGGACTCTGCATATTAAGGCATCGGTTCTGGATATTATCACTAAAATCTTGACTATCAGCCTAGTAACGTCCCACTGCTGGTACGGGGGGGTGTGTACCTACTCAACAATTCTTCACGTGAACCGGAAATCGAGCCCTGGACTAAGTATTCGCTGTAGTTGAACATGCCAAAAACTAGACCCACGAGGCAGACACTAAAATCGCTAAGATATCCATACAAATCTGTCTCTGTTTGTTTATTTTATATCAACCACTGCATCGATCTCAATAAAATTTGGTACAGAGATAGCTGGTATCATAGGATTTAAACAAATAACATTTGTTTCCTATTCACAGTTTAACAACTTGAAACATCTAAACGAATTGAGATTCCATGCCATATATGGACATGACATAAGTACTATTTATCCTTTTAAACGATTCTCGCAGGATTTCTAACAAACAGAAACAATCGTGAAAAACTGCGGGCACTTCTAACAATTAATAATAATCGTTAAAGCCAACCATCCTGCGAAGGGCAAGCGTGTTGGGTCCAAGAAGTGCTTATTTTCTATGAGACTATGTTGCCTTGGTCAGAACAATGATGTAGATGTTAATATTCATTTTTTTAAATATGTATCTACGTAAAAGAAGTTTATTGACCACATTTGGCTCGATCCTATATTACACAACTAGTACTAGCCCGCAAGAGTTCGACGACTTCTCTGGCGCATTAGTTAGGGGCAATTGAGGCATTTATAATTTCTATCGAGTCGCCAAGCGTTTTAGCGTACCGGACGATGTTGCATAGAAACCAAATAGAAAAAGAAACAGAAATAAAAAAAAAAACAAGTAATTAAAACATAATCGTATATTTTATTGCTATCTATTTATATTGCATCAATAAATTATTTATCTTAAGTGTATAGGCCATTTGATATAGTCTAGTGGTGGTAGGAGACGGTGGGAGAAGAGTAGGATACTTGAGCGAGGGGAGCGGCGTACGCAACTCTGGCTGCGGGTGCGGCATAGGAGATCGGAGCTGAGTACGCTACTCTAGCGGGAGCGGCGTAGGACACGGGAGTGGCGTAGGCGGCCCTGGCTACGGGTGCGGCGTAGGCTACTCTAGCGGAAGCGGAAGTGGCGACAGGGTGACCCTCGTATCGCACGTTGGCGTTGAATCCGTGCACCGCGTCGGCAGTGTAGTCCACAATGCGCTGCACGCCATCAGGCTGCACCAGAGAGTACGAGCCATGAACGGCGTCTCCGGCGCGGGACTCCTGCTGCTGCTTCACGTCTCCGGAGTGTCCATCCTGCACTGAGTACTGGAACTCGTAGTGCGCGGGAGCTTCGGGCTGCGCGTACGCTACTTGGGCGACGGGGATGCCGGCGGAGGCCACTGCGGCCAGGGCGAGGACGATGACGTACTGCAAATAAATAATAATAGTTAAATTAGTTTGTTATATACTTTTTTGTATGAAATACTTTGAGTTAAGTTTTATTTCAATTAATGTTACCTTAGCTACCATTGTTGCGGTTTTGAATGTCAGTACTTGACTATAGTAACGTATGTCTTGCGTCTGTTTTTATACATAAATTATTGCAAATAATTTTTGCACTGTGACATATTCTTGCCCGCGAGCTATAAAGCATTCCAATGCAATGGATTGGAGGTCAATATTTGGCACATAATATTATATTTAAATTATAATAATACTTACACAATCAAATCAATAAACAAAGCAAAAAATGATTTAAAAGTTTATATACTTATTCATAGTTTACATAGCTAGTCTATATACTAGATATATGATGTATTACTATAAAAATTACTTATTCAACCATGAAAAACTTAGTTGTAATACTTATACAGTAATATTTTTAAGAGGAAAACTTTTATTGTAATTAGTGAATCTTGAATCGAAGGTTTTTCAGGTTTAATTTAATCAATCTTCGCACTGATTCTGTCATGGTATAAATCTGCATGTTATCAATATAATTGTTTTTAATTAAAACAATTATCTATATGTTAACGAATTGCTAAGGTTTCTTATTTGGATGGCTATGTATTCTGGGGTTTTGTTATCTAGTTTTCGTATGGCTTAGGTACTCTAAATTGTATTTGAGTACTCATAAGCTTATATAAAAACTACATTAAAAATGCCAGCTTATATCAGGAAGGCAGTATCACGGCTGGGAGTTGTAGCAGAATTGCTGAATTGGGTAATCAAAGATTTTTTTATTTTATTTATATACATACTGATGATCATACATATAATAAGTTTACATTAGTTTTAGGTGTCTGTGATTGTTACATTCGTTAACTTATAATTAAAGCTTGAAGGGTTCCAAACTTGCCCTATTCTAAGAAAAGGAAACCACTAGCCGTTTTTTTTTTATCACCATCCCACAGTCAATTATTAATTAGTTATGAAGTGAAAGAAACACCTAAACTTTTTATTTTATTATATGTTATATTACGGAGAGACATCTCAAGGATTTAATCTGGTAATTTCTTATAAAATGATATATTTACAATTACCCTCAAATGAATTATAAATTTTATGTAGCCTAGTAAACTGCACTATGAGTTTATTTTTTATTCTAATATTAATATTGTTACAAACCACTTTCTTTTTAAATTTTGTTACTTATTTATATTTTGTTATCACCATCCCACAGTCAATTGTCATTAATATAATAAAATCATTGTCAGTGATTTCATTTAACTTATTCGTAGAAATATTTCCGTTTACACCATATCCAGCTCCACATTATTATTTTTATTATTTACAAGCCTTTAATGATGAATTAAGTTTTGTAAATAAAAAATGTGGCGGTGATAGCCTAGAGGGTAAGGCTTCGGCTTTCCTTTCGTGGAGACCGAGTTCGAGCCCTGGCAGGCACAACTAACTTTTCGGAGTTATGTGCGTTTTAAATTAAGAAATTTAATTATCACTTGCTTTACACGGTGAAGGCAAACATCGTGAGGAAACTTGCATGCCCGATAGTTCTGCATAACGATATCAAGGTTGTGTGAAGTCTACTTGGCTAGCGTGGTAGACCTAAACCCTTTTTATTCTGAGAGGAGACCCGTGCCCTGCAGTGGGCCGGTAATGGGTTGTTGATGATGATCACGATGACAAAATAAAAAATGATGATGATGAAATGAAATAAATAAATTTTAATAAATATTAAAATTATTATTTAATTTTATATAAATTTTAAAATTTTATTTGTTTAACATTCGGTAACGTGGATTTTATGCACGGTTCTCGGTAAATATGCCTTTCTCGCTTTATCCTCTTTGCCTTGCACTCCTTGGGACGATTTCAGTCTTAGTGCCCAATATTTACATAGGAATGGCTGTTTTATTTTTTCGTATGAATAATTACCCTCGCTGAAATTCCAGCACGCCTGCGATACTGGCAGTGTTCCACGCGCATCTGTTTTGAATAAAGATTATATTTGATGTCAGTTATGAGAAGTGATATTGTAGCATTTTCAATAATTAATTGCCTGCCTACTTATGATTGTAAGAAATAAATAAATAAAAAAAGTTCCCATTAGCATCTTAACTTAGCAGTAACAAAAGAAAGATGTTCTTTTTTATAATCTAATAGGCTGTAAGTATCTGTAGCTAGATATTCTGGTGTAGGTACCTACTTCATACTACCTAAAAACGCCGTCCATTGAAAGCAATCCGACGTATATATTTTCGTAGAAAATATCAATTTTTGTCTAATTATTATTTGGGTTTTTCTTTACTTTTTTCTTACAAAGCCAAAAAAAATGTAAATATTCAGTTTCACGTGCACAGCAATCGATTTAAATATATATAGAGAAGATAGATAGGGTATCTTTATAAAAGTAAGTTAAAGGTATTTTTCATCCGTATGGTAAAATTGTGGAATGATCTTCAACGTGACATTCGTTACGCTTTATCACATAATATTTTTAAGAGTCGTTTAAATAATTATTATGTAACACTTTAAGTATGATAATTACAATCCACATATACGCTATCTACCGTTAATAAGATGAATAAGTTTATTGACACATACATAGTGAAATATGTTTAGGTTTATTTTAAATATGTACTGTTTTTGTAATTATTAATATACATTTATATGCACCACCTGTGCTTTACGCCCTCGGTTGCCTGGAAGAGATCGCTATGTAGCGATAAGGCCGCCTAATTGTGTAAACTAAGTAGTTATTTTATAATTTTTCCAGTATTTCTATATGGTGTACAATTAAAGTGTAATCATTCATTCATTTTAGAAGTTTTTATTAAGCCTAGGTGTAAATAAAAACCCATTCATTTTCGACTTGCCTCCTGGACTCCAAGTTTCAACTTTCTCCTTCTGGAAGTGGGTTAGGGTAGAACTCTCTAATTAACAATTTATTTATGGGAGTTATTAAGAAGTCCCTTTTAAATCTAAGTATGGCAAATCCAATGATATCTCACGTAATAATATCTAGCAATCCATCAATCAAAAAAATTTTTTTTTGCACACAAAAACAAAGCAGACTTAAATAAAGAGCACGCAAGTAACAAAGGCGGCCTTATAGCTTACAGTGATATCATTTAGGCATCTATTATGAGGAATCTTCTTGAAAATCAATCTTCTCTTGTTCATCATCTTTCGAAACAATAATGACAAAATCTATTTCACCAATACAACTTCCAATAATTGTTATACTGAACTGACTTAACAAACAGAAAGCGAGTAAGAAAAACATTTGAACATTTTAATACTAAGGAAATCAACAACATCGCATTATGCGTGACGTGATTTCGCCAACAAATTAATTGGGATAAAAATTAGTGCTATGTTCTGTAAATAACCCTAAAATGTTAAATTTGAAGACGAATATTTTAAACAAAACGAAAAATGAGAATAAGTCGAAGTTTAAGATTTCTTTTACACATATAGGCTTTGCTTTTGAAATCGATAGAGAATATTAAATCGCTACAATCGTAATAATTGCTTAGAAAGAAATTGTTCTTGAGGCTTATTGCAACAATTGTATGTATTAAAATTACTGTTTTAAAATTATACTGAAATATATTCTCTATATTACTTATGAATAAAAAGCAGCCTTAAAATGTCTACGTTTTCGAGAAGAAAAACTAATAGTTAAAACATAAACAAATATTTTATTTAAATCTATTTACATCACATCAATAAATTAGTTATCTACAGTAAAAGTCCAATTGGCGTAGTCTAGTGGTGGTAGGAGACGGCGGGAGAAGAGTAGGAGACTTGAGCGAGGGGAGCGGCGTACGCAACTCTGGCTGCGGGAGCGGCGTAAGCTACTCTAGCGGCAGGTGCGGCATAGGACACGGGAGCGGCGTAAGCTACTCTAGCGGGAGCGGCATAGGCCACTCTGGCGGGAGCGGGGGCTGCGACGGGGTGTCCCTCGTAACGCACGTTGGCGTTGAATCCGTGCACCGCGTCAGCGGTGTAGTCCACAATGCGCTGCACGCCATCAGGCTGCACCAGAGAGTACGAGCCGTGGACGGCGTCTCCGGCGCGGGACTCCTGCTGCTGCTTCACGTCTCCGGAGTGTCCGTCCTGCACTGAGTACTGGAACTCGTAGTGCGCGGGAGCTTCGGGCTCAGCATACGCTACTTGTGCGACGGGGATGCCAGCGGAGGCGACCGCGGCCAAGGCGAGGACGATGACGAACTGCAAATAAATTAGAATTTAATTAGCTGTTAGTTTAACTTTCTTTTTGTATTAAAGACTCAGTAAAGTATTGAAATTAATATTACCTTAGCTACCATTGTTGCTGTTGTGAATGTCGAAGTTTGACTATGATATTGTATGTCTTGCATCTGTTTTTATACGTAAATTATTGCATATAAATTCTGCGCCATGACATATTCTTTGAAGGTCAATATTAAGCACGTTCATACATTGTTGGAAATAAATGAAATACTTGATCAATTAGCATTAATAAATACTTATTTATTAAAAGAAAGATGGAAAGTAAATATTTTAGTTACTCTTGCTGTACGAAACTTAAATATTATTCGGGATGTATGTAATATGAAATGCTGAGTGTGTGTGTGTGTGTGTGAGGTAATGTATTAAAAATAATCCATTTACCTCAATCAGAACCATAAAATATTTTATCGATCCTCTCCTACATTTATGTAGTTACGTCGTAGGATGTCATAGATACTATTTGATAGGATAATTATATAAGAATACAAGTTGCCGACCACACATTCATCCGCGTTTTATTCCGACCATATTTACATTTTATCATCCGTCTTTAGGATGCCAGCTATATCTACGCCAAATTTAGTCATAATCGCTTCAGCTGCTAAGCGGTTAGGTAACAAAAACCCATGTATATTTTATAGCCCCCCAGGGAACACTGGAACACTGTTCCCTGTGTGTTCTGTTTATAAAATACAAACCTATGATAGCCGATATAAGTTTGTACCATCCTTGATCCATTTCCAAAATCCTAGCTATATACATATGTACCGATTGTAATAAAGATCGGTGTAGTGGTTAAGTCGAACATAGGTAAAAAACAATCAGACACACTTTTGCTTTTATTAGTATTAATATAGATTAAATTCAATTGCCTTCTAGCAAAAACATTTTCCATTGTGACATTGATGGTGCTTACACTAATGAATGCAAAAGTAACAGTAGGTAAATCTAAGCAAGATATTACTTTTACGTTCATTGCCTCGTGGATAGCACATTATACTCTTCGCTAATAAGGATTATTCGTTCTATTCTTTTCTGAATTTCCTTATAAAAAAACAGCTCAAGAACTAATTTTAATAAAACGTGCCGAGCTCAAAAACCCACCATGGCCCCTAGAACAACAAATCTTGGACAACTCAAAGCTGCTCATAAACTTCCGGCCATAATGGAGTATAACTCCAGATGACATTGCCATTACATTGCATAGTAATCTATAAATTAATATACAAGGCCATTATAAACTGTCCTACTGGGATAAAAATTGCTTCTTTAATAGTTTAGTTCTTTAAATGTCAATGTGAGATGGTGATAACAAAAAAAAAACAACCGGCTAAGTTTGTTGTGGGCTTCTTCTTAGACCAGGGCGCGTTTGGAACCCTTACATGTAATGTACGCATCAAAAGTGCATATGTGAATAAAGAAATATTTTACTTTGACTTGAAAAGTTATATTTTATATCAACTCTTCCAAAAATGTGTACATAGTAGTGAGTAGTGATAGCGATAACTATATTAGGAAACTTAAAACTAAAGCTACGAGAGTTCCAAACGCGTCCTGGTCTGAGAAGTAGCCCACAACAAACTTAGCCGGGTGTTCTTTTTGTTATCACCATCCCACATTGTCATTTGAAAATATTTAAGAAGCAACCTGGTTAGAGCAATAGTTCACCCCAAGCTTTCTTATCGTTTACGTAATCCTTTATACTACTATAGGACTTTTCTTTAAGCTTTCGCTTAATACAAACTTTGAACTTTTTTACTTTGAACTTACCACGGCATTATTAGAAAAAAATTGACTTCCCTTTTCAGTAGTTCAAACATGAGAATGACAGTAGAAAAATAAAATGGCGTATTTAGAAGTTTAAAAATACAATTATTTCCTTGAAATAAATACCTAGAAACAAATATTCAGGTAAATTATGAATTATTAAAAGAAATAAATAGGACGGTACAGGAATAACCGTTTGTAGGACTACAAACTCCAAACTGCTGCAGGCTCAATACGAACGGTAATCTTTTATTAAATAATCCTTAATACAATACCGAGGTTACTAATATTTTTCCAATACGCTTACAACATTTTGCATGCGGCCAACTGAATGGAAAAATCTACCGCCTTCCCGCATTTTTCCAGCCGTCGTACCACCCGTTTTTCGTTTAAACCCGCGCCGAGCGCGCCGCTAGTCCAATGCTGCCATCCACGTGGCCACAGATAACGCACAATATCCATGGACGACAACATCATTAATTTTTTTTATATTTTAGCTACAATATATTAATATTATTTTTAATATACGATTTTTTTCACGACCTCCCTGGTTCAACGGCGAGCGCTCTGAATTTAAGTCGGAGAACCCGGGTTGGATTCCCGGCAGGGGTGATTTGGGAATTAGTTTTATCTTGTCGGGTGGGGGTGGTGATAATGGGAGGCTTTGGGCGTACCGTAGTTACCAACCACCCTACCGACAAAGATGTGCCGCTAAGCGATCTAGTGTTCCGGTGAGATGTCGTATAGAAACTTATTAGGGAATATGACTACTGTACTCCCTAACAGGTTAGCCCGCTACCATTACTTACCAAGATTGCAGTCAAAGGCTAACCTCTAGTCCAACAAAAAAAGGAGAGTACTGGGTACGGTATCTTTAAAAAACTTTTTTATACCGTATATTATTTACCTACAGGCTACAGCGTGTATATTAAATCCTTTTAAATTATTTTCTTGGAGTTTTAAAAATGATTAGGATTTCTTAGTTAAGCACATTTAGAATAAGTCTCTCAAAAAAGATGCCTCTCTATCGCTTATGAGGAATTTAGTACAACTACTTTGTAAAGGGATATTATAAATCGAGCGAGTGAAGAATGATACGGCGATCGTTAATGAGATACTATGATATTGAACTAACCAGCACTAGATTAAGTTAATTTAAAAGGACGAAGAGAAATAGTGAGTAGGTGAATTTTATACCAATTGAGCGACTATAAAATAAGAAGCTATAACACAGATAGTCTCATTGTCCCCTATTATATTTACGTAGGGTTTTATTGGATAGCTAATTTAAAGTTTATTCAATAAATTCGCTCACTTAAAGTAAATTAGAAAACCATATTCAATCGTAATCATACCTTTAAAATATATTTATATTAGTTCATTTAAATACTACCTCTTTGTAAATAAAACTTCTTGAAATCTTTTGAAATCTAGAATCTAAATTATTCCCGTCGAAACACAAAATGGCATAAATTAAAATAATTTGCTCTAAAATATTGTTGCAATAAATTGCGTATTTTGCTTTTCCAAAAATAGTAGACGGGAAAACTTTATCAATCTAAACAGTGAAAAACAACTAGATAAAACATAAACAAATATTTTATTTTATCTATTTATATCACATCAATAAATTAGTTATCTACAAGTTCACAGTCCGATTGACATAGTCTAGTGGTGGTAGGCGACGGCGGGAGAAGAGTAGGATACTTGAGCGAGGGGAGCGGCGTACGCAACTCTGGCTGCGGGTGCGGCATAGGAGATCGGAGCTGAGTACGCTACTCTAGCGGGAGCGGCGTAGGAGACGGGAGTGGCGTAGGCGGCCCTGGCTACAGGTGCGGCGTAGGCTACTCTAGCGGGAGCAGGAGCGGCGACGGGGTGTCCCTCGTAGCGCACGTTGGCGTTGAATCCGTGCACGGCGTCGGCGGTGTAATCCACAATGCGTTGCACACCGTCTGGCTGTACCAGAGAGTACGAACCGTGGACGGTGTCTCCGGCGCGGGCCTCTTGCTGCTGCTTCACATCTCCGGAGTGTCCGTCCTGCACTGAGTATTGGAACTCGTAGTGCGCGGGAGCTTCGGGCTGCGCGTACGCTACTTGGGCGACGGGGATGCCGGCGGAGGCCACTGCGGCCAGGGCGAGGACGATGACGTACTGCAAATAAATAATAGTAGTTAAATTAGTTTCTTATATACTTTTTTGTATGAAATACTGAGTTAAGTTTTATTTCAATTAATGTTACCTTAGCTACCATTGTTGCGGTTTTGAATGTCGTTGTTTGACTATAATTACGTGTGTCCTGCGCCTGTTTTTATAGGTAAATTATTACAAATATTTTTGCACTGTGACATACTCTCGCCCGCGAGCTATAGAGCAGTCTCAGTGCATTGGAGGTCAATGTTTGGCTCCGATTATTTATTCGATATTAAAATATGAATAACATATCGATATCCATTTGAAAGTTAGACAAAATAATATTTAATCAATTAGCATATATTTAATCATAAAGCAATCAATCGTCTGAAGGCCCGTGATAGCTCACTATTTCCTACTTTCTTTTCATATTTTATTTTTAAGCAAATATCATGTTTTTTATTATATATTTATATTGGCCGTTACATATTTCTGTACTTGTATTTTTTTATCAATACTGTTGTATATATATTATATATATTTATATTTATTTAAGTTTAAAGAAATCAATATGTAGCTGTATGGCTGCAAATCGATGGCCCAAATTATAAAAGTTGCAAAAGTTGTTTTGTTTTTGATTTTCTGTTTTATGTACTTTTAGTGGTGTAAAATTATATTCATTCATCACATACGTCAGTGTCATTTATGCATTAATTCTAAAAATATATTTTAGATATTTATAATTTAATTTACGGAGACAGCATCAAAACTGGGATCCGAGGCTGACAACGGTAAGGTATGACTCTTATAGAGTTCCATTTCTTTTGCTAAATTTTAAATGCATTAAAAACTTACGGTCATTACTACGTGGTTGATTGCCTTATCTCGTGTCAGAAGGGCTGGCTCATTTTATAAGCTTTTTTTACAAAATATTACTATTATTTCTTAGAAATTATCCTTTAACTTACAATTAAGCGTTCAAAACGATTATAGAACACGTTTCGCATATTTAACGTATGGTTAGGTGTTTATTTTATTACCTTTGTTCGTAAATTTCAATAAACTCTCTTTACTAACATTCAAGTCTATACTTTTTCGAGTGCCAAATAATGACCTCTACTGTACCTAGTAATGCGCTTTAGCTCGCGGGCATGTATATGTCACAGTACTTGCCTACGCAATTTTTAGAACCGTTTACTTTCGTATAAAAACAGACACGAAACATACGCAGCCATATTCGAATATTGACATTCATATCAGCAACAATGGTAGCTAAGGTAAAAAAATGAAAATACAACAAACTCGTTATTTAACACTTAAAGAAAAGCATAACTAATATATTAATATTTATTTGCAGATCGTCATCGTCCTCGCCCTGGCCGCGGTCGCCTCCGCCGGCATCCCCATCGCACAGGTAGCGTACGCGCAGCCTGAAGCTCCTGCGCACTACGACTTCCAGTACTCAGTGCAGGACGGACACTCCGGAGACGTGAAGCAACAGCAGGAGTCCCGCGCCGGAGACGCCGTCCACGGCTCGTACTCCCTGGTGCAGCCTGACGGCGTGCAGCGCATTGTGGACTACACCGCTGACGCGGTGCATGGATTCAACGCCAACGTGCGCTACGAGGGACACCCCGTCCCTACCTCCGCTCCCGCTAGAGTGGCTTACGCTGCCCCCGCTAGAGTAGCGTACGCCGCTCCCGTGTCCTACGCCGCACCTGTCGCTAGAGTAGCCTACGCCGCTCCCGCCTCCTACTCCGCTCCCGCAGCCAGAGTTGCGTACGCCGCTCCCCTCGCTCAAGTCTCCTACTCTTCTCCCGCCGTCTCCTACCACCACTAGACTATGTCAATTGGACTGTTAACTTGTAGATAACTTATTTATTGATGTGATATAAATAGATAAAAATAAAATATTTGTTTATGTTTTATCTTCTAGTTTTTATTATACAATCGCATGTTTCGCATTCACAAAATTTGCATTAACAATTGAGAACTAATTATTAATAACAAGTATATTAATTGAGGCAACAGTATCGATTGTTAATAATATCTCTTAGATTTTTAATTAAGTAAGAGTAGGTACTAGAATTAGTTTTAGATAAAATCTCTAATTTAACATTCATAACATCAATGTGCGAATACCTAATGATTATTTAACTAAACAACCGGACGTACATATGTTTGCGCAAATATTATTGTCATAAAATGTATACTCACAATTATGAGAATAGTAAGTCCAATGTCAATAATAGACAATATATATATGATACAGATAATTATCTCGTAAAGAAAATCTATAAGGGCCTTTGGTTATATAAGGAACTATTCTCTTAAGTGTTGTATTCAGCCATCTCAGCGGCAATCAATCTTGATTTAGTCTTATAACACCTCACAATAATGAATATAGCGATGAGACAAGGCTAATGTGACATAACATGCTCAAGAACAAAATAATATCTCATTAAACTGCCACTTTGATGGCTAATTGCCCGTTTTGTGGTAGGTACAGCTTTAGTCAGTTATTTTTCTTTTTTATTTAAATGACTTGACATTTAGTGACTCGTAATGGTCCATGTGCTCGATTTTTTTTTGTCTGTCTAAGCCTTTATTTTTCACGGGATAAACTTCCATGTCATTCTCCAGGATGCCAGTTACCATCCGATTTTTTATTATCAGCGATGATGCGATTAAGGTAAACAAATTAAAAAAAAAGCTTTAGGTTCATTCAATCAACCTCAGCTTATTATTTACCCATTTCTTGGCACAGGTCTCGTTCAGGGGATTTATTAGACCCCCTTACATATAATAAGCCTTAAACCAACCAATCAACTCTAATGTGAGTTGAGTATTTTATATGGTTTCATAAAATACGCAAGGGTACAACAGAAAACTACATTATAAATCTTAAACAAACAATTTATTTGTAATTATTCATATTATTAATTCAATAAATTAGCAAATTATTTATATTTTCTATCTTAATTATCCATCATCTAGTGGTGGTAGGAGATAGCGGGAGAAGAGAAAGATACTTGAGTGAGCGGGGAAGAGTACGCAACCTTGGCGACGGGGGCAGCGTATGAGATGGGAGCGGAGTAGGCTACTCTAGCGACAGGCGCGGCGTAGGACACGGGAGCAGAGTAGGCTACTCTAGCGACAGGTGCGGAGTAGGCGACCTTAGCTACGGGAGCAGCGTACGCCAGCTTGGCTACGGGAGCGGCGTAGGCGATCTTAGCAGGAGCAGGATTGGCGATTGGCTGTCCCTCGTAGCGTACGATAGCGTTGAATCCATGTTCCTTGTCTGACGTGTATTCGACGATGCGGTGAACACCATCAGGTTGAACTAAGGAGTAGGATCCGTGCACTTCATCGCCGGCGCGGGCCTCCTGCTGCTGTTTGATGTCCCCGGTGTGTTCATCGTGTACTGAATATTGGAACTCGTAGTGTGCGGGCGCTTCAGGTTCGGCGTAGGCTACTTTGCCGATAGGAACTAAGGGCACGGCTGAAGCAGCCACTGCAACACTGAGGACGAAAATGAACTGAAAAAAAAACAATAAATTAGGGTGATTAGTCTACTTTTAAAGAACTAAGGTAGGTTGGGTTCTGCTTAGTAGAATGTCTTTGTTTTTACTCGCGTTACTTTGGTCGTAGAGTTAACTTAAATACACTATTTTCATAAACTGTGATAAAGATAACGTCTGCTCAATGAATTCGTTCCCAAGCATGGGGATTTGGGTTTTTATAATTTGTAAATTTATTCAATTATGATCAGGCGGGAGGCTATAGCTGTGGATAGGTATGCCGCGAAACGTAGAATTGTCAACCGTTAGGTCCACTGTTATTGTAGACTACATTTATTATCCTTTCCCACCAAATGAGCTACAAATGATACAAATGAATTTTGATCTTAAAAGTTCAAATCGAACGTTGTCTTAAGTTTTTTTTACAATAATTAATATAAATCTAATATAATATAGGTACGGTAATGTCTGATGGAAAGATATGATATAGTTGAGGTGCTTTGCTAGAAAATTCCTATTCACTATTCCCTTGAAGGTGCAGAAGGGAATTCTTAAATATTACTTTAAAATAAAATTCTTTACCTTGGCTACCATTGTTACTGTTATGGTTGTCGAAATGAGACTATACCTTGGTCCGGTAGCCATGTTATTTATATACATGGATCGCAAGCTTTTAGGGCATGATGACATTATGTATCAGCGCCCTCCGGCTACAGAGCATGAGTTTATTAAAGCTACAGGTTAAGCGAGGTGAAGGCCAACGCATAGTAAGATTGGTAAGGAGTCACACCCATAGCATATAAATCGCGACAGTTTATATATGTCGCAGTTTTTTTTATTCTACATATGATAGGCCATGTCTACAACAGTGGAGTGCACTTTTTTTTTTTTTTTTTTTTAATATTAAATAAATAAATAAATATACTACGACAAGACACACATTGCTATCTAGGCCCAAAGTAAGCGTAACTTGTGTTGTGGGTACTAAGATAACTGATGAATATTTTTATGAATATAATACTCATTAATACTTATAATATACATATAAACACCCAGACACTGAAAAACATTCATGTTCATCACACAAACATTTTTCCAGTTGTGGGAATCGAACCCACGGCCTTGGACGCAGAAAGCAGGGTAACTGCCCACTGCGCCACTCAGCTGTCAACTGAAACTGTCACTTTATACATGCACAAACGCAATGCATACCCTACCATTTTTGTATAACACATAAAGGGGAAAGATTTTTCAATTTTATGCCATCTTCCTTCTTTATGCATAACCTGGTCAAATACCCTGTGCACGCCACTGGTCTACAATGCCACTTTTTTGTATCATCTTCATCATCAACCCATTACCGACCCACTATAGGGCTCGGCAAGGTGATTACTGATCTCACAACAGGCTTGCGATAGGCTTAATCTCAACAACGCGCAGCACACCTTGGCTCCTCAGCAACACTCCATGAAGCACTCGGCGACCTGGGCGGCCTGCTAAGCTTTTGGAGCGGGTCGGCTGGCTGGAGTGATCCAGCGGGGAGCCGCATCAGTGGCCATACGTACAACGGACGGTCCCAGACCAACCAAGTGCGGAAAAGGCCCAGGAACAGAAGAAGAAGAAGAAGAAGGCTTAATCTCGCCATCTTTGTTGTCAAACGTCACTTTTGCATACAAAACAAATAAAAATTTGCCAGCATAGTTAGTAAGATTTATGCCTTTCGCAAGCCTGCTGAGATACGTAATCACCGTGCCGGTCTCCTCAAACAATAAGAGGGATTCAGGACTTAGCCCACCAAATTGGTCCAGTGCGGGTTGGTGGACTCCACACGCCTTTGATAACATTATGAAGGACTCTCAGGCATGCAGGTTTCCTTATGTAGTTTTCCTTGACCGTTGAAGCAAGTGATATTTTAATTTCTTAAAACGCTACTTAGAAAAGTTAGAGATGCGTGCTGGGGTTCTAACTCGGCCCCCCTGAAAGTGGGTAGGACCACTAGGCTATCACCGCTTTCATACAACAAATATTATAGCTAATAAGAGTAACAAGTTCAACCTACTTGATTCGTTTTAAAAAGCTTTCAAGTGTAAACCAGTGCGATATCGATAAACGTGAAAAGGTCAAATTAGTACCTTGTTTAAAAATGCACCGGTTTCCGATCCATTGCGACACGAGCCAATTTCGATGTTTATTGTTTCGATGTGTTTTATTAATGATCGCTTTGTTAATTTGCCTCGTACAATCTACGACCCACCGCGTCGTATCGCCCGACTGTTGCTTAAATCCACGGTGTATACTGGTGTCGGATAGCTCATCATTTATCGAGGAAGGTTATAGGCTATTTACCATCATGCTAAAACCATAGGAGCATAGCACCAATGAAGAATGTTTCAAAATCGGGGTGTCTTTTTTTTCGAGAGCTTCTGCTGCGTGCGCTGTGTAAGTTTAAGTTTAAGTTTCGATTAAATCATGTATGACAAAGTTGTTACCCTTTAAAAGTTCTAAAAAAAGTCCGCAACAGCATTTGTCTATCTTTAAAGATTCACTTATACGGACGAAGTCTCGAGGGACCGTTAGTCGTTTATAAACATAATTATAGGTAGGTACGAGTCGATAAATGAAAGCTCTGCGAGAAAACATATAAACGGAAGTGAAGGTTTTATTCTCTAAGCTTTAAGCATTTAGCACCGGCGCTTCAAAGTAGACAAGGTGTCTTTAAGCGAACAAAAAATATGAATCAAGTTTATCGAATTAAACCAGTATATTTTGACCCCATGCTTTCTACAGTCTACTTCGACTAGTTTGAGCGTTGCAAAAAGACCGGATCTGGATATAGTGGTTTTCGAACGGGAAATTATGAGAGGCAACCTTGGCCCACTGGCGTAAAGCGTTGGGTGTGGTCGAAGTTCGCCGGCAATACGTGTAACACGTCTTGATAAGAATGCGCGTCTGATTGATAGCGTTCAATCTTGTGAAACATTGCCAATTATTGATAATAATAATAATAACGTTTTTTTAACCGAAGAGCAAGTTATTGATGAACTATCCTGGCTACTTGATTATGTCTGTGTAAGTATTCGCCGTTAGCAAGATGAGAACACCCGGAAACTATATGCCTGAGGGACTCCCCAGGACGATGACACGCTCGACATGTCTAGAGTGCCATCTTTCATAATGTGTTTCCGGTAGTTTCTCGTCTTGATGACTTCGTCCATAATTGCACAGACAATAGAAATAACGTTTTTTCATATAAAATGGTTCGCCACTTCTGGTATTAGATAATAGGTTAGGCTGTCTCTAAGAGCCTTTTTTCTTTTTTATCCTTTTTTGAGATGAATAAAAAAAATACAGGTAGAAGCATTATACAAAGGCTGCCTTATCGCTTAGTAGCGATCTCTGCTAGGCAACCTTAGGATAAGGAAAACAAGAGGATAATAGACGTGTTTTTAAGAATAACTGTCAGTTAAAATTCAACAGGTTGCTTTATATTAATTCAAGACCTTCCTCATTAACATTTGTGATCGTAACACATACCTACAAGTTCGCCGAAATACGGCCGTGAAATAAAAAAAAAAAGCGTTTTATCTCTTGCCATATAACATTCTCGCACCTATATGGAAAGCAATGCAGTTTGACAACTAGTCTTTACCTTCGTAATATCAGTAATTAAATTACAATCGACTAGCAATGCCTCCGGCTTCGGCCGCGTGTACATACTACACGAATGTATGAACTAGTTAGCTCGAATTACTTCAATAATCATCTAGTCGTAAATGAATGTAAGATGGTAACGGGCGAATCTGTTAGGGGTATAGCAGCTTTTTTATTAAATTCCACTACAAGTTAGCCCTTGACTACAATCTCACCTGGTGGTAAGTGTTGATGCAGTCTATGGTGGTAGCGGGCTAACCAGTTTGGGAGTAAAATCGGTTTCTACGCGACTTCGCACCGGAACATCAAGTCTTACGGTATCTAGCCACGGCCAAAGAGACCTCTTAAATTTTCTGATAAGATTTATCTAATACAGTTATCAAATCGTGTTAAACTAAGGCAAGTTTAACACGATTTGATAAGAAACTTTGTATTATGAAAATTAAGCTTAATTTGCTAAACTCCGCGAACAGCAGGAGAATCTGTATGGTGTAATTTATAATTTCTTCAATTATTATACTTCACACCAGACAGATCTTCGGCAATGTACTCTCTAAGCACGTTTCGCTCCGAAACCGGAGCATCCTCAGGAGATGTTGACTTTACAATGTGTTTAAAGTTTATTTATTTATTATTTATTTATTCCCATCTTACATTTTTGTCATTACAGGAAAAAGTTATTCTAATACGACAATGCAGCATGTTATGTCAATTTTAATAATATATATAACTATAGTGTATATGATAAAATCCAAATCGCTATATTTGTGAGTTCACTCAGAGTGCAACAAAATAAATCCGTCTTCTCGGCTATCACATTGAGGGTACGGAGTGCGCGCGTCAGTGGCGCCTCCTTCAGTAGCTTGGTGCGCCCGTTCGGCACCGCCAGCAGCGATGGCCGGTGCCTCCGCCAAACATACCGGTCCGGCGCACGCAGGCTTACCAAGCGTAACACATCAGCATTACATATTTGTCCCCTCAGTACTCTAAAAATGAATAATTGTTAAAATTGTTGTTGAAGAGGTTTGAAGTTATCATCAATAATCACGAACAGCCTCTTCTCCCGCGAGGCTTTGCCCATAATCACCACGCTGGGCATACAGGCTGGTGATCGAAGTACTCATAGTAGCACAAAAGAAGCTGCTGTTATATTCCATTATATTCCCTTAGTCGCCTCGTACGACACCCGCGGGAAGAGCAGGGGTGGCGACAAGTGTATTCTGATCTACTGTCACCACAAGGTCTTGAACAATACAGTTACAACAGTTCAATGTTCGTATTAAACGTATAGAAAATTATAGTATAAATTCGATAAAAAAAGCTTGGGTGTGAATTATTGCTCTAACCAGGTTGCTCTTCTAATAAATTTGAATGACATTGTGAGATGGTAATAACAAAAAGAAAACACCCGGCTAAGTTTGTTGTGGGCATCTTCTTAGACCAGGACGCGTTTGGGACCCTCGTAGCTTTAGTTTAAAGTTTACGAATGTGGCTATCGCCATCATCTCACTACCGTTTAATTCTTATGTACGCATCAAAAGTGCCACCTATATATACTTGAATAAAGATATTTTAGATTTTTTTTTTTGTTTTGGAGCAACAGTATCAAATTCATGATCTCTTGACCAGGGATCGTGCTGCCAACTAGACCAATGATGGAAAAAGCCAGTAAAAAAATATGAATGCAGTGATAAATGTGTTATGATTTAAAGTAGGTGGTAGCAGATTTTGTCAGCGTAATACTAATTAATTCCGAGACAGGTTACATAACTATCGGTGAAGTAATAGCAGTAGGTATGTTAGTACGGCCTCTAGATATAATATATCGGTACTTGATAGATAATAAGCTTGTTAGACAAGTGTCTGCTATTTGTCTCTATGCTCAACTATGCAACTATGTTGCTTGTCTTGGGTAACCCCCTAAATAAGAAAGAGCTGTGCGATCGAAATATAAACCTAGATCACGCGAATCCCTTCGTGCCAAATTTAAAGAAATAGCCATAGTTACAGCTTCGCAATATACGAGTATTTATAACTAGCTTCGGCGACTTCGTCTGCGTGGACTTCAGAATTGGGTCTAAACTTTGCTTGTTAACAATTTGTAATCCTACCACGGGAATTAACGGTGTAGAAAGTACATGTCCTTTTCCATAGCATAGGTGGCCTGCATACCAAATTTCAAAGCGGTCTACTCGCGGCTTAGCTCGTAAAAAATTACACTTTATTTTTACTTAAGGAATCGGGATAAAAAGTAGCCTATGTTCTTCTCCATGTCATGTAAAAAAATGGCAATTCATGTTTCTAAGCTAAGTCAACATTGTAGTAACAAAGAAAAATCAATAATGAAAGTTTCAAGATCCGTGCCTCGCAAGCGCGCTAAGCAGGCGTTCCCGGAGGCTATGAACGCTAAATTATTGTGATAGTAGTCGTTTAAGACCACCAATCCGCATTTGAGCAGCGTGGTGGGGTTATGCTCTCAAACCGAGTCACCTGTGAGAGAGACCTGTGGCCAGGGACGTTAATACGCTGCAGATGATGTTGAAATTGAATCATAGTTATGCAATGTAGCAACTTTTTTTTTATATTTTATATTGCCATTCGTAGTGTTAGTATTAAGTTAACAAATATAAATAAATTAATTAATAAATATACTACGACAGTACACACATCGTCACATAGCCCCAAGGTGAGCGTAGCTTGTGTTACGAGTACAGATGAATATTTTGATGAATAACACACAATTATACCTACTTATAAAATACAGATAAACACCCAGACACTGAAAAACATTCATTTTCATTCCAAAACATTTTCCCGCTGTGGGAATCGAACCCACGCCCTTGGACTCAGCAAGCAGGGTCCCTGCCAATTGCGTCAATCGGCCTTCAGAAATATTGCTATTTATCACCATTCACCATCAGTCTCCTTACCACAGTTGAAAAATATGTATGTTGTATTTTATACTACTTACCTCCTATTTAAGTAACAAGTATTCTTAGTTGATTAAAGAAAGCAGCAATTATGAGTTGAAAAATTTAACAGTTGTAAAAAGGCTTCTCGAAGAGTTATTGAAGAATTCTTTTCAGAGATATACCTACGCGATTAAAAGAAAAAAGAAGCTTTCCGAAATACAGAGCCTTAATATAAGTAACCTGGCTATTACTTATTTACACCAGTTTTTTTTTAATTTGTATCTCAATTAATATTTATTAATATAAATTCATATCGAACAAAAAATTTATGTTTTAAAGTACAAAAAAAAACATTATATTATTATTATTATACATAAAAAACCAGGAATAATAACTTGCTTGTAATATGTATGCAACGTGTAAATGAAAATGTGCTTGACGGCCTAGTGGCGCAGTGGGCAGCGACCCTGCTTTCTGAGTCCAAGGTCGTGGGTTCGATTTCCACAACTGGAAAATGTTTGTGTGATGAACATGAATGTTTTTCAGTGTCTAGGTGTTTATCTGTATATTATAAGTGTATTATATGTATATTATATTCATAAAAAAATATTCATGAGTTATCTCAGTACCCATAACACAAGCTACGCTTACTTTGGGGCTAGATGGCGATGTGTGTATTGTCGTAGTATATTTAATAAAACATAAAAAAAAAAATGGATAAAAACCGAAATAATACTTCACAGGCTTCAAATATACATTATGTACTGACTCTGAGACTTATCTGTGAAATCAAAAACTTATAGTTTTTAACCACTGCAATATAGTTTTTACAGAAGGAAATCAGATACAGCCCTAACATCACATCCAAATTAAAATCATTTGACTCTTGTAGGTACTACGCGCGTATCGGTCTCTACAGATTAAATCCACCGTTGTTTTCATAGACCTAACGGCAGCATACTTTTTAATTTAATTATTTATTTATTAGTTTGTCATAACGAATTGAGTCACTCCAAGATTTGCGGTGCACTCAAGTATCGTGATAACTGATAACCTAAATAGCTTGGATGTAAATGTCATTATAAAGTGGATCACAGACTGACACAACGTCCGCAAGAGAGCGCTTGAGCTGCATAGAACGCAGCGAAACTGGTCAAATACATTGGATGGGTCTAAGGCACCTGCTTTCGTAAAACGCATGCTGTCGTTTTCTCGGTAATTTGTTTATATAATAAAGTTCAATTAAAAAAAAATCAGAAATTAAAAATTAATTTATTTCGAGTAGGCCTAGTTTATAAGCACTTTTGAAACGTCAAGTCAGTCTGTTTGTAGTCACTCTACCACCGGTTTGGAAGGCAGATTCCACTGAGAAGAGCCGACAAGAAACTCAGCAGATTACTCTTTTCCAACATCATTCGATGACATCGTGCCGTCCTTTTTAACAATAGAATGCAGCAAAGGCAAACATAATGTCAAACATGGAGCAAATTAAAACTAATCTTATGAAGAAAAAGGTATGAAGAATTTTCAATTATACATAGCCTGTAGTCTGTTTTTTGGTATGTTGCCTGGTATCGATTGCTGCTAAGCGATAAGGCCGCCTTTGGTATTCTGCTTCTGTTTATTTGTTTCTCTAACTTGTAATGATGTGCAAATAAAGAGTATATGTATAATAAATAAATTCAAAAACCAGTATTTTATGCCATACATGAATGAGATTTACAATTTAAACAGCTTTAAATAGGATAACTTAAGTTCTTTGCTAAAGAAGATCCAGTTGTTTGTTATGTCTAATAAATAATAAGAACATGCAATACGTGCCACATAGTTTAGCGCTTGTAACTCTTGCGGTAGTATACGATAAGTCTTTAAACATTCTACATACTTCTTAGTAGGGACCTATTCAATTGATGCATAATGCATATCAGACATTCAAATCACTAAACTGATTTAAATATAATAGTATTTTTAACAAACAAAATTTGCATTTTAATGAGTGGGTATCTGGTATATATTGCCAACTTAACAGATAAACGATACTTATAGGATCGCCGTTCGACCATTCCATTTTTATAAGTTAGGTAGTTGTTATCTCCGAAAACATACGCGTATGATTTGGCTCTCTTTATTATTTTCTTTAAATTTAATTGTTTTCTGACTAAGAATTCTGTTTCTAGGATGTCTATCTCTGTGTAACATCTCATCAAGATAGATGAAGGTAACTTCAGTAAATCTTGCAAAAGCGATCCTAAGAGTATATCCAGATTGCAAGCTATCTATGTGCCAAATATCGGTTGTATCGATTTTGGAGTCGAACCTTGCTAAAGTCATAAATAATAAGTATTAACGATCTCCCTGGCACACTGCTGAGTGCTTTAGCACACTAAATATATAAATATATTCACAGTAAATATATAAATATATTCACAGTTAATATACAAATATATTTAGTGTTACCAAAGCCACTATATTTATGCGTTGCTGTCTTGCGGCAGTCTTAAGTGATTGATTCCTGATTATTTGGATATTTATAATTTATGAATTTTCTGTGGTCTGGTCTGGTAGGAGGCTTTGGCCGTGGCTTCTAGTTCCACACACCTTTGAAAAAAATCTCCTTCACCGTTGAAGCAAGTGATATTTTAATTACTTATAACGCACATAACTTGGAAAAGTTGAAAGCACGGAACCGCCGGCTTACATTGAGCGAATCACTTGTTTAAAATAATATTTTTTCGCGTAACATTGAATTTATAAATATGTTTTAAACAAGAAAGATCTAAAGTTGGCCAGTTAATTGGACTTGACACACATACTGCGAGGGCTTAATTCACTGATGTATGACATAACTTTCGATCCAGTTTTTGACCCATAAGTAGGGTGACCAGATGAACCTACAATTTTATTTATTGCTACTGATACATATTTTTTTAATATGAAATTCTGAGGTTAGCCATATAATAATCCACCAGGTCATATTAGAGAAACGTGTCTATGTTCTTACACCCTCTGTTTTATGAAAGAGGATGCAGCAGTGAGACATTAATAGGGTTATAATGTGGCTTTTATTATTTGAATTGGACTAAAATAGTGTCCAGCCAAGTGATGGTTCTGTACTATTCATTTTTTTAAGAACCCAGATAGAAATAATCTAGAAAAAATCTTTAATATGCAATAAATAAATCGTAAGGGGCCGTTTCGAGTCATTGAGAAGCATATAGTGATTTAAATGTTATCGGTCGACTTTTTTTTTATTGAAGTAAAACTTCTTTTGGCGCGACTAGTCGCGCCAAAAGAAGTTTTACTCCCTAGGGAGTAACTCAGATTTTTTTCTGACGGAAGTAACGCTTACGTCAGACCTCTGTGTAGTTTCCGCTACTTAAAAATAATAATTTTGGATTGGTCGTAAGTACATGTCATATACTCCACGCTTCTTGAATTACTATACGCCAGCTAGTGGCAAATATCACAATCAATTGGCATTATTTATTTCCAATATTTTCAAACGGATCAATTGTGAATAGCAAAGTGAATAAAAAATCAACAGTTTAAAAAAAAAAAACCAAAGTTTTTAAAAAATGTCTAAATATTCTTGTTTATTTATGACTTTTGTAATAAATAAATTATGAATAAATTTTCTGTCGATTGCGACATTCTATAATATTCAGTGACAGTGTTATATTGACATGTGCTGATCTAACCTTCAATTTTCTACTTTCAATTATAAAATTTAACAAATGAAAGTATTTATAAAATGTGAAAGTGATATTAATGAATTTTAAATATAATATAAAATGAAATAGTGATTATTAAATAAAATGGTGAGTCCCAGGAACATTTTACTTTCATTTCATCAATAAATAATAATAAAAGTTTTACTTCAATCGCACGTAAAGGTTACACGTACACTCTTTTTTTTCATCACTGTACAATGCTACTTAAGAATGTATATAAAACAGTCAGATTTTTAAATTATATATTTATTTTTTATATTAATAAATCTTTCGAATAGAAAATGCCAAAATTTCTCGTTTATCTTTAAGCAACATTTGAACCCCCTATATTAGACCATGATTTTATAATAGACTTTAAATATTTCATTGTTTTATTATATGCACTAAAATGCCTACATACATATGTTTAATAATATTTTGGTCATCATGGATCATGGATCAACCTACATAGTTTTTATATCAGTCAGTGATTTGGGCTTTATTTCGAAAACACGCTTCGAAAAAATAAAGGTAATTTTCTTATTGGTATGCATTTAGTACAACTTATAACTCAAAGTGGAAGGACGGACGAACAGACAGATACCGATGTGAAATAGTTGCAATAATCGATTATTCCAGATGAAGATAAGAGATAATTCCAGTTTTTCTAATGGCACAATATATTGTACCAAAATAACATGGTGTCAATAGTTTTAAAGTAAAAGTAGACGAGCAACGCTGTAGACTGACATGTTAATAATATGACGGTTTTACAAAACAATAAAACCGATATTATGTGCCGAGAGGGAAAACATACAGCATGCAATACGGATTAACGAAATAATGTTAGATTCGACGCGCATGCGGCGAAAGTACACAACGCTATGACGTTCAAAGTGACAGCGGGTACCCGCTACCTTGCTGGGTGAGACACTAGCGCCATCTATATCGGTAAGATGTACTGCTTTGTTTATAGATAGACCGCAGACAATCGGTAAAGTACTAACTGCTTCTTCACATCAATGCTGTATGTTTTCCGGAGGCACATCAATATTTGGAATAATTTGACTTGGAATGCTATACAACATATTCTTGATAATGTTATAATAATAAAAGTACGTAAAACTGGGTCACCGTTATCAAAACAATTTCGTTACAATTATTTGATTAATTATACAATACTTTTACGATTACGATTAGGCAAATTCAGTAACTAATAACTAAGTTTTTGTTACAGTTTTAAAATAAGGAATATCCTGCAAGACCCAAGAGCTTAGCCGCACTACACACATATACGTTACAAATAACAAGTACGATGAGCAATACAACGATAGTTGTAAGTATAAAAAGCTCCGCACCGTCGTACTAACAAGATTAACCGATCACTAACTAACCAATCACCATGTCAGCTAAAGTAAGTTTTGTGTAACAATATCATGAATGATATCTATACTAGTACAAATGTAACTTAGCTTACTTATATAATTTCATTTTCAGTTCTTAGTCTTCTGCGGAATGGTGGCAGTCGCTTCAGCCGGACTCGTTCCTGTTGCTAAAGTAGCGTACGCTGAGCCCGAAGCACCCGCGCACTACGAGTTCCAGTACTCAGTGCAGGACGGACACTCCGGAGACGTGAAGCAGCAGCAAGAGTCCCGCGCCGGAGACGCCGTCCACGGCTCGTACTCTCTGGTGCAGCCTGATGGCGTGCATCGCATCGTGGACTACACCGCCGACGCGGTGCACGGATTCAACGCCAACGTGCGATACGAAGGACACCCCGTCGCCGCCCCCGCTCCCGCTAGAGTAGCCTACGCTGCTCCCGTAGCCAAGATAGCGTACGCTGCTCCCGTAGCCAAGGTCGCCTATTCTGCGCCCGTGTCCTACGCGGCTCCCGCCAGAGTAGCGTACTCCGCTCCCGTGTCCTACGCCGCTCCTGCTAGAATAGCGTACTCCTCTCCAGTGTCTTACTCCGCTCCGGTAGCCAAGCTCGCCTACGCCTCGGCTCCATCTGTAGGCCACGTCTCCTACTCATCTCCCGTCATCTCATACAGTCACTAGATATACAATAATGTTATTGTTATAAACCTATTTATTCTGTTAAATACAAACGCTTAGTCAACTCAACTATCGTTTTATTTGTGGGGTAAAAGAATTGTTCAAGGCGAGAAGCGTATCCGATATCAAAACGCTCCAAACGAAGTTACAAGGAAGCGTGCGGGTAGTGTCGGGGAATCAATTGAATTATGTAACATTATAAGGCGAGTAGCTCTTGTTACTCGGCACGTCCGCGCCCCTCCGCTCCACTGATGCATTACTCTTGACACCTATTCATTTGGCCAGTTTAGTTTTGTGCAACCATTATAATTAAAACTGAAGAGCTCTAGCGAGTCTCCCCTTTTATATCTTAATCCAAGTATAAAGGCAGGCAGAGTAGGTCTTAAACATTGGTCATACAGTATGATTGCAGGCAAATAAAAATTGACAGGACTGATCGTAATAGTGGTTGTTAGGCAAAAGCGAGGGGCTCAGAAAAAGTGTGATGTGAATATTTTATTTACTTTCATACACCGGTTATTTGCTGACTGAGGGGTTCGATAAAACAACATCAAAGATTTTATACAGGAAAAATTCAATTCGTCAGTACACGTCAGACTTAATTTAGGATTGCTGGATACATAACTTCAAAAAGCTTTTTATTTATAAATAAGTTAAGCAGAATTTGCGTTAGGTACTTTAGACACCAAACCTTACTCAATAAGGATACAAAATAAAGTCTTATTATTAATAATGAAATTAAGTTGTCAAAGTCAAATATTTCTTTATTCAAATCGGCGCATAGATGGCACTTTTGATGCGTTATTATATACAAAATGTGTACATAGCAGTGAGTAGTGATGGCGATAACTACAATCGTAAACTTAAAACTAAAGCTACGAGAGTTCCAATCGCGCCCTGGTCTAAGAAGAAGCCCACAACAAACATAGCCGGGTGTTCTTTTTGTTATCACCATCTCACATTGTCATTAGAAAATATTTAAGAAGCAACCTGGTTAGAGCAATTGTTTACACCCAAGCTTTGTAAGGAAGTTGGTTGGACCAGTAAAGATTTTCTGGGATGGGTCAAATGTCAGACTCCTGAATTACCACCAGCAGCTTTGTGACTCGAACCTTCGATCCATACTGCAGGGTCTACATCAGAGGCTTACGTTCATTTGTCAGTCAGTCAGGACAAAAGCTTTTATAATAATTATAGTTTTCACGCAATAACAATTTTGTTTTTGAAAATAGTTTAGTAAAATCATAATGGATTCTCTGAGCGAATATTAAATGCACGTGAATAAATAATATGCGCGGGCAAATGTTTTGATGAAGTTTTACAATCCGCCCACAAAGGGTTGTCGTGTTAATCCCACTATTATCGGATGATGAGCATTTACATCCCCCCCGTCCTTCCTCATCCCGGTGTTGCCATTAACAGACATATTATACCGAATGTTACTTTGGTTAATCCTCTGGGAATTGGGATAAAGGGTTGATATCTTGAGTAATAACATGTTTTTGTATGATATTAAAATCTCTTAATAGAGTCCGCGCTCTAACAAAAGTGGATGAACCTGACTGATGTCCACGGTCATTCTGATTTCCTCGTTAGTGTAGCGGTTAGCATATTCGACTAGGTCCAGGGTTAGATGCACAAGAAATATTGGGTATTTTTGTTAAATAGATTCTCAGCCAACATTACTTTTTTTAATATCTTTTACCAAGATTCCAAAATTTTTTAATGATTTAATGTAAAATATAATCCTACTAATATTATAAATGTAAAAGTGTGGATGTTTGTTACTCAGTCGCGGCTGAACGGATATGGATGGAATTTGGCATGCATATAGACTTTGAAATAGAAAATAACATAGGCTACCTTTTGTCCTTATTTCTTCCTTCGAAGTTCCTGAGGGAAAACTGAAAATTGTTTACAAGCTCAGCCGCAGGCAGACTGCTTCGAAATTTGGTGTGCATGTCACCTATGCTATGGAAAAGGTCATCTTTTTCCCACTAATCTACGCGAACGAAGTCGCGGGTATCAGCTAGTATAACAAATGATTCAGTTTCCAAAACTAAAACATAGTGAGAAATGTATTCCCTTCTACATTACATTTGTGTTCGTTTCTTTATTGTGACGTTTTTTCGTTTCATCGAGTTTCTAAACACAACGATTCTAAAAAAGTTGCACTACAGAAAGAATTATAAAAAAATAGGCGAAGTGCGAGTCAGACTCGTGCACCGAGGGTTTTGTATTTCGCGGATGATGGCAGGCAGTGGTAGGCTGTTCCGAGGCGAGGGGGAAGACGGAAACAATTAGGCAGAGCGCCTGCGCGGGCTTCCTGCGCGTAATTGCCGTATCTGTTCGCTCGATGTGTTCTCGAATAATTGACTCGATTGTTAATATTCTAACATGCGGCTAATCGTGGGACGATTGAGTATCTGTTGCAGATTTTTATTCCTCCTTTTTTTTATTATCTCATCATGTCGAAACGTTCTTTATTCAAATAGATGCTGCTCTGTTAGATACGTAGTTGAAATACCATTAACACGATGATGTGATGGTGAAAAATTTTCGTAAAACTAAAGTTCCAAATGCGTTAGCTAAGCTCGCAACGAACATAGCCGGGTATTCTATTTAAAAAGCTACGAGTAAATGTTGTGGGCTTTCATCGTAGACCTGCACGAATGTAATTCTCACAGCTTTAGTTTTAAGTTTACGAATGTATTAATCGCCATCATATCACTACTATGTAGGTACATGTTATCAGTTATGTACGTATCAAAAGTGCCATCTACGAGTATTTGCCTATTTGAATAAATATGTATTTGACATTGAAAAAAACCCCTTTATTAAATTTGCCATTTTCAACAGACAAGTAGTAATATTCACATATACCTTTTTATTATTGCTAGGTGACAATAACCTACATTCTTAATTTAAAAAGTAGACCTATCAGAAACCACACGCACCCTGGTTTGAGAACACCCTACCTTATCCTGAGTAATAAGCAATTGTTTTCCATATTGTACCATTGTATCATAGTACCATCTCAGTAAGAACTTTAACTCCAGCTCCCTTTTTAGTCTAATAAGATTTTCATGCATGCCTCGGAGATCAATGTTTTTTGCCTGATATTTGCAGGACATTTGATACGGTCATCCGGAGGCAATCGAATGTCAAAGCTCTATGAATGGCTGTAGCCAGCACGTGGCATATCGCGATGATTAGGATAAGCGCAATTTTTCTACTATTTAAACCAAATTGCTGATTCGATACGGCATCCAATTACGTAGATTTAACATTTGACTTTTTTAACTACGGAATTATAGATGTTAAGCTCACACGAAATCACGAATTCTTTAGGTTTCAGTTCGAAATAATATCTATCAGCGTTTCAAAAAATATTTATTTATTTATTTATTATTTATATACCACTGCTCATAGAAAAGAGGATTAAGCTTTTAGGCCCACGACGCTGATCCAATGCTAAGTTTTCCTTAGGGCTCACCTAAATAAATTTATATAGTTACTAAGCCCTAACTGTACTGCACGTGTAATCCGTGATCTCATCCACATAAAGTTTCTGCTTTTCCATAGGACAAAATTTTTATGAAAAATGTATCCTATCTCTGTTTCTAGGAAACTTATGTAAGATCGGGTCGATAACACTTTAAGACTTATAAGATCATGAATATACTTTTTTGTATGTGTATCCCACAGCTGGGTCGTCTCTGTCATAGGTGAGAGGGATTTAGAGTTAAAACTATCCGTGATACTCTTATACCCTGCGTGATAACAAATGGGACCGACGGTATAACGTTCCCTCCGAGGCACGGTAGTGGCAAACTAATAATTGAAATGTGTATAATTGTTGTAAGCTCACTGTGGCAAACGACATCTTTAATCTCCGGGGAACCCTAATAAAAAGAAGTTTGGATCCGTACGTTTGAAAAGAATCCAAGACCTAGAAATCCGTATTTGAACATGATAACAACTACAATTATTATAAGTTGTAAAGCTTTTTGTAACAGAGCTCGTCCGGGGAAATACTACCCTGGAATTGTATTTCCCCGGACGCTTATTTCTGCCTCCATGCAGTGTTTCTGTGTTCGGGGTTCAAGGCCGTGATAACCAATAAAACAATCACATGAGGTTTAACTTCTTCACCTCAGATTGATGGTCGCAGCACAGCAGCGGCACATTGTAAGACGTGTATCTTGCATGCTTTGCCACTGACTTGGTCCGTCAATTAATACTATTAAAAAAAAACATTTTTTAAACACATTAGAAAGAAGGTCTACACCCAATTCAAACTTTATTGATATTCCACTCAAATTGGCTAGAAGCCGCATCAATGTCAAATATTTTTTCATCAGGAACGCGATACGGTCACCCGGAAACGATCCACAATAGAGAACGGACAATGCGTCGTACTGTGCAATACACGTGCCGCCGCGTGCCCGCATATAGCAAACCCTTGAATAATATAGATATACTAAACAACGAATTTAGACCAAAATGCGAGAAGAATTTGTGTTGTTAAAGATGGTAGGTACTATGATATCAAATTAGCAAGGGTGCGTAATTGCTATTCAAAATTATTGGTGGGATTTATGTCTTCAATATTTTAAGTTTAGGCTCTCGAATATTTTTACTCTTTTGAGCGCTTTGGTTTTATACCGGGTCCGATCCCCGGCAGGAACAGAATTTAGGCACTTTGAATTTCGGTCTTCAGCTTCGATCGACTAGTTACAACATACAATCAAAGACGTGCTACCAATTGACTTCGGGTTCAGGTGCCATGCTACTTAGAAACCGAGTAAGAGTATCATCATCATCATTTCATTTGACGGCCGACTGGCGCAGTTGGCAGTGACCCTGCTTTCTGAGTCCAAGGCCGTGGGTTCGATTCCTTCAACTGGAAAATATTTATGTGATGAACTTGAATGTTTTTCAGTGTCTGGGTGTTTATCTGTATATTATAAGTATTTATGTATATTATTTATAGAAATATTCATCTTAGTACCCATAACACAAGCTACGCTTACTTTGGGGCTAGATGGCGATGTGTGTATTGTCGTAGTATATATATTTACTTCAGCCTGCGGACGTCCACTGCTTTCACAAAAAGCGCGACTCCCGGTCCTCAGCCTTCCTCATCCACCCACTCCCCGTCACTCTCTATGACATCGGTTCATCGTGCTGTGGGAGTACGGGTTTAGTATAACTGCATTAACACTAGGATAGTGATAGTAATAAGAGTCGAGGATTTAAGAACAGTGAAATCCAAAAAAAAAAATAGTTGACTGGTTCTTATCGAAAATTGAAAGCCTTGTATCCGTCTAAATGGCACCTGGAGCCTTTTTCAAGTGTGTCCACATAATCCCTTATACAAATGATCAGTCCTATCCTATCCGGAATCCTGGAATCCTGGAATCCTATCAGTAGGACATAAATAAGCTGAGCACCATGGTTATAATGCGTAATAATACATTATTCCGTCCATAGTTATCATCAAAATACGCGATAAACTAAGATACCGCGGGAATTAAAAAAAAAATCTTTTATAGAAACCAAGCTGATGGAGTAGCTGGTAACTGACAAAAAGTTATTCCTGGATAAATAATATGTAATTTAGGCATACTTTTTAAAGGCGCCTTTAACCCCCTATTATATAATCCCTTATAAGTTATAACTAAATGGTCACATGTTGTCTATCAGCGGCACATAAATAATCAGAGCACGATGATTGTAAAACATCATTCTGTCCAAGTAGTTAGCATAACAAAATATTTTGCGCAACCCTTCATCCGCGGTAATGACTCAAAACACCCCAGCTTACCGTATTCCCTTGACATCTGCTTTGCGGACCGAAATCTATTTAATCGTATCGTATTGCTAATTTTAGTATTAGGCGGCGCGTTCCGTCGCTTATTGAATTATCTATTCCGTTTGCGGGGACTTGTTCATCCCTGGGGTCTTTAGTACCGTCGCTCGTTACTCGCACTGTTAACTTCGGAATACTGATGTGTTTTTCTATATTTATTTAAAATAGTAGAGTTTACAGTGGTATTTTTTCTAACAATTAGTGTTATGGAATACAATGCTATGTTATCATGACAACTATCTTTTATTGATTCTTTTTGATGTACTTATTGTGAATCATTTTCACAGAAAATTTGTATCTGTAACATAAAATTATTGATGTATAATCTTAACAAAGCTAAAGGGATTTTTGTTTGTTTTAATGCGCAAATTTTTGGAATTAAAATTTATATTTATGCCATAAACCAATATATTATGGATCTATACTTTTAATAAAGCTAAAGAGTTTTTTATTTGTTTGAACGCGCTGTTTCGATTTAAAAAAATCTTGTTAGCATTAGTCAGCCCAAAGGTGGAGGAATTTTTAGGCACGACAGAAGTCACTGGGTTGTCGGGCGGTACCACGCGGTATCGTACACCAATTATATAATTATTTTAAAAAGTTTAGGGGATCTCATCTTCCACAATAACTTAATAATAGGTAGGTACTAATATTAATAGTTCGAGGGTGTCATTTCTTTTATTTGTATGTTACCTACGTTAGGTATGAAACATACCGAAATACTGCACAGATTTTTATAAAATGTGACGCAGTGATCTGGTGTCCTGTGGAAACATAAAGAATGCACTTTTTCCCGCAATTCGGTGTGAGTAGAATTCCGACATAACTTCTCTGCCACAGAGAAGTGGAGAGGCTAAACACTAGAACAGCTACGTTTCGCAAGATCGCAATTTAATAATAATCGCAAACTGGGTAAAGTTACTGAAAGTTTTACAAGTATAAATTTATCACCAACAAGAAACTGAAAGCATTGAAAAGTCTAAAGAATTTAAAATGGTAGCTATTTTATTTCCGGCGTTCGTATATTCATTGCACACTCGAAACAGAGTAACTAAGGCCGACAGGGCTAGTCAACGCCAGAGACAAGTTGTGTTCGCTCTGTGAATACATTATGCTGTTTTACTAAGTGTTTAGACCGCCGCGAGAACATAATTAGAGCTCGCATTCTGTTTCAGAAAGTTTTTGCAATGAAAATAGCATTAAAATTTCGCAGATTAAAAATTTTAAAAATCCTGTGCAATTAATTAATAGTTGGTATATAATAACAAGTGATGTTTTATAAATGTGTTGTCCGGGTTAATCTTTGAAAAGCTTACCGATTTCAATTAGTAGGCAGGCAGTCAAGTTAGCAAAAAGCAAGGTTATTTTTTTACCGCAAAATTTTAGTACCCAGAAGGAGTTTGCAAGGGAAAACAGAATTGATTGAACCAGGGAACACAGCGCTTACTGCCCGGAAGGTCTTCAGCAGTACCCAATAGAATAAATTACTAGGGCTTTTTCTCACTAATTCAGAGCCCTAAAAAGCCCACCCTTGGGACTAAACAAGAGCAACCACACAGTGTGATTCTAACAATGGTCTTACTAATTCAAGTGGGGCCTCGACAAATCGACGCACCGAAGCAGAAAACATCGACAAAACCATTAATTCACGAGCATTTAGCCGATAATTATCATAATGAGCTCGGCGACGCGTCGCTGGGCTGATGAGGAGTTGAGGACGCGGAGACACTCAATTACGCGTCATTCAGGGCGCCGGTGTTTGCCCTGGTGCAGCCGAGTGTGCACACTGCACAGGCTCTCATTGGCTAACCGCCCCGTGGGGAGAGACCCTCCTCCGGCGTATGGCGGTAGCCTTTTGTGGATGGGACCACGCTTTTACAGCCACTCTGCTGTTTAAGTGTGCAGAAATTTACGAAAAGTTATTCGTTGAGAATAAATAAAATTTGCTTAAAGCGATTTCAATAATCACCGGTTGAATTGCCGGGTCGTACAAAAATATTAGGCATTGAATTTTTTCGTCAATATATTCTATTGCTTGCTAATAAACGTTGTTTACTTGGGGATTTGTAATACACATCTTTCCTTCTATCTTTTTTTTTTTTTTTTAATAATTATTAATTGATGGTCCAAACAGATAGCCCACCTGATTTCCCGTCCCAGAGAAGGAAGCAGAAGAGACTTCCAAAAAGCTCCATTACTACTGAAACATAAAAATTAATCTAAGTTTAAATATACTATTCCACATTAAGCTTTCACAATCGGAGCGGAGTTAGAGAGCCGCGAGTCAGCCCCACGTACCAACATTAATGTTATTATTTGGCAACATTTACTAAATAATTTGCTCGTTAAACGTCCGCCGATACTTTCCCCCCGCGGCCCCGCCCGCCCTAACTACGGTATTGTGTCGCCCTCCCCAGGGCACTAACGACCGGATTCTACCAATACGATTCTAACATTAATTACTTTTCCGTCTTTGTGAATAGTGAATATTTGTACCAACATGCTCTTTTGTTAGCGATACGAAATTAATAACAGGACGTTATTGTGGTGGGATTAGAAAACTACGGCGCCGAAGACTTATATGATTTGATGAGTTTTCTTTAAGCTTGCCCCGCGTGGGATTATTATTGCGGCTGCGTTCGTTTTAATCCGGAAACGAGACGGTGGATGAGAGGCCACAGAAATGTCTGTATCGCAAACTCTGAACACGAATTCTACGTACCTGGACCGTTATACCTTCGCGTTATACCTACTTAGTTTCATATTTTTTTATTATAGTAGCAGAAGCGGTGATAGCGCATTGTGTAGGAGCTCGACTTCACTTTTGGGGGACCGAGTTCGAATCCTAGCACCTTTAACTTTTCTAGGTTATGTGCGTTTTAGGTAATTGAAATATCACTTGCTTCAACGGAGAAGGTAAACATCGCGAGGAAAACTGCCTGAGAGATCTACATAATTTTCTCAAAGGCGCGTGGAGTCCACCAATGCGCACTGGGCCAGCATGGTGGACACTGGCCTTAAACATTTCTCATTGTGGGAGGAGACCCGTGCTCTGAAGTAGGTAATGGGTTGATGTGATGATAGCAGCAGAGCATTTTGTGACAGAGCTCGTACGGGGAAGTACGACTTCATTCTTATTTCTTCCGCCAAGCAGCATTGGTGTGTTGCATTCTGAAGGGTGTGGTTGCCGGTGTGATTACAGGCTTAGCACCTACACTTTGTGTGGGAATTTGTAGGACGTGTTCCTAGCATGCCCTGCGAAATGTTGCTTTGCTTATAAGCGAAGGTTTTCCAGTTACTTTCAGGGCCAGGTGGGCCATCTGCTTTATCCCATTGCCAGTGATCAGCCATAATTATATCCAATACATCAAAATATCAAAATTCAAAATTCATTTATTTCTATTAGGCCTAGTATAAGCACTTTTGAAACGTCAAGTCTGTCTGTTTGTAGTGACTCTACCACCGGTTCGGATGGCAGATTCTACCGAGAAGAAGCCGTCAAAAAAGAGTTCACGGCCGTTTTCACTAACGAAAAGGCAATGCCTAAGTTAATAACGCCTAATCAAAGAATTTTGATTAGGCGTCATTAACGCTATTCTTCATTTCTAGGCATGAGTATATGCTTTTATAACATGCTACCGAAGTAATATTAGATTTACCATTACATTAGTTTAAAGAATGTATAAAAACACATTTAATACATCGAGGTTACAATACTATTGATGAATTTCTTAATGACAAGGTTGCCTGGAAGCAAGCCGCTCCGCTTTCATCTCACACAAGATAGAACAAAGATTGTTAAATTGTAAAACGATGTTGGAAAAGAGCAACTGCTGAGTTTCTTGCCGGCTTCTTCTCCGTAGAAGCCGGTGGTAGAGTCACTATAAATAGACATACTTGACGTTTCAAAAGTGCTTATATGGCCTACTTGAAATAAATGAATTTTGTTTTTTTTATGCATTTTTCACCAAACGTTTTTAACTAGGCAAGTGATATACCTAATCTAACTTGTCTATAGTTGTTGCGACAAGGTGTGGTGTGTATTTCGTGTTTGTATCATCATCATCATTACTTTTATTTTTCGTATGGCCACCAAATTGTACTCTCTTGATATGTATTTATATCTCTGTAACTACTTTTTTTCTTTGGTGTACAATAAAAGTGGATTCATTCATTCATTCTTTCATTTAAGGTTATTAAAAAAATATATATATTTTTTTTCATCTGTCAAGGCTGCGGTCAGTCCCGTAGGTTTACGAGCCCCCTAAACTTTGCGATCTGCCAAATCGGTGTCGAAATTTTAGACGGCTCCTAACGTCCTTAGACGTCACATAAGATTCGTAAAACGTTTTGGAAGATATAAATAAATAAATAAATATACAAGGACAATACACACATCGCCATCTAGCCCCGAAGTAAGCGTAGCTTGTGTTATGGGTACTAAGACAACTGATGAATATTTTTATGAATAACATACATAAATACTTAAAATATACATATAAACACCCAGACACTGAAAAATATACATGCTCATCACACAGACATTTTTCAGTTGTGGGAATCGAACCCATAAAAACCCATATGAAAATTAAGCGTAAAAGCAGGAGAGTCTGTATGGTGTAATTTATAATCTCTCACATTCTTACACTCTACCAAACAGATCTTCGGCAATACGCACGTTTCGCTCCGAAACCGGAGCAACCTCAAGAGATGCTGACTTTACAATAAATAATTGTTAAGTGAAAAATTTGCCAAATGTGTCGCCTTTTATAACTTTCTTACCCATATCCCCCCTACCCTACCTGAGATAGATAAGGCCATACAAGAAAGTAGTTTTAAGGTTTTTTGGTTAAGATTTAAGAAACGTAGAATAAGGCAAAAAATAAAATTTTTGAAAAGATATTTATCTTGTTACGCTAAAGAAGTATGTACAGTGTACTTTAATTCATATTTCCTTTACTTCATATGCGATAATCAGTCTGAATGCTATTGAAAGTCATCTAAAGTGATAGTTTTCATTTAAAATTACTAATCTTGATTTACAAAGTGTCAAGCATAGAATTAAGAACATACAGAAACCGTGTAGGTACACGACTAATATTGAAAAAATCCACTTTAGTAGTGATTCTCGGACAGACGGTTAGTCACTTCATTCCATTTAGCAGTTGAAATTAATTAATTAAACTGTAATGTTCTAAACGTTTACCATAAAATACGGAAAATGGGATAAGTTTGTGAGCTAGCAACATTTTGCGGGTGTGATGTGAGATGTGCGCGAGGCGTTTTATCTGTTTTTGGACACAATGCATGCAACGAGGGTTCTGTATGTTTTTAATTCTGTGATGTTAAGGTTAATTAACTTAGAATTTAGGTTATGAAAAATCATTTTAAGATTAATTTATCATTTCTATTTCTTCTACAAAACCGCTTTAACTTTTATCCGGACTTTAGTTTTATGCGTGATGTAAGGCAGTACCTACTCTAATTTATGGATGAAATGTACACACCCCATTGAGAGAAAGAATGTAAAATTTAAAATGAGAGTGACTAGAAACATTTTTAATTAATATTATAAATGTATGTTTGTCCGTTTAACTTTCCTTCACATCAACGAGTGAAGGAAAGTTAAACGTGAGCAACCAATCAACGAGTAAATGACGGAGAGTGAATTCGGCAACTTTTTATTCCAGGAAAACGTAGTTACCACAGGATTTGTAAAAAACCGTAATAAACGCGGGCGTAGAACGCGGGCACCAGCTAGTATCTAATACATTTTGAATAAGTGTTTCCCATCAAGATTCACTTTTGACGTTTCATTCCAAATCTCATCGGGAAGACACCACTTGAATCCATTAAGCCCATTCCATCATAACCTAAACTTTTCCTTCACTGGTGCTGTTTTCTTATGAAACAGTGCGGAACAGAGTTCGCATACAGGATGGTGGTTTCCAAAATCTCTGTCAATCGTGTAAAGGTTGGTCCATGAAGTAAGTCTCGTATAGCGCTGGTGTCTTCATAGCCTAGTCAATAGCGAAGGCAAGGTTGTACGGATGTACAGCACGAGCGTTTATGTATCATCCTGGTGGTAGAAATCTGTAATCACAAAGTTTTATGGATTTTCCTTTTGGTAGATTACAAAGTTGTATGGATTTTCCTGTTGGTAGAAATGTGTAATTATAAAGTTTTATGTATTTTCCTGTTGGCAGAACTGTGTAATCACAAAGTTTTTTGTATTTTACTATTGGTATAAAAATGTGTAATCACAAAGTTTTATGGATTTTCCTGATGGTAGAAATGAATTATCACAAAGTTTTATTTTTTTTCCTGTTTGTAGAAATTTGTAATCGCAAATTGTTATATAAACGAGTTGGTAAAAAATCTTGAATCACAAAGTTATATAAATAATTCTGTTGGTAAAAATATGTACCTACCTAAACACAAATTTTATACGTGCATATAAAACTGTTGATGGAAGTCTAAAATCGCGAAGTTTTATACACGATCATGAAAGCAGAAATCTGTAACCATAAAATTTTATATACGAGTATGATCATGAAAGTTAAAATATTTATACTTAAAGTTTACTTTTCGAACCTTGGAATTTTTTAAAGAGATGTTTTAGAATCGTTAATACGATTGTACGATCTGTCTACGAAATGTAAACCGTATTTAATTTTCATGAATGAGAATTTAGTATAGAAATAAAGTAAGTAAGCCAACTAATTTTATTACTAAAATCTCTTGATGATTTTAATAGTCCTGTTTTCAGTTATTCCTGCTCATCAACATCTTTATTTTAAGTTTTGTTAACATATCACTGTTGAGCACGGATTCATTCGGATAAGAGTGATAAAAAGTTAACCACGCTGCTCTAATGCAGGCAATACGGGAAAGGGAAATTACAAACATTATTACAAAAAAAAAATTAAAGGACTTAGTTACTTAGGATAGAATAGTTGCTTAGAATATAATTGAATACAATATGTTTATTAGCCAGAACAGCACAAACATACTTACATACAGAGTAACTTATTATTTAATACTTAATTGTCAATAGTCTCCAGTCTAAGATGTGTCGTACCAATTTAAAAATTGCTAATTCAACTGAATGTTGCGGTTGCAAGTGCCCACGCTTGTGACTTATCGAATAGATAAAGACTTTTTGTCTTATCGAAAGCTTTTGAGTGGCGTGGTGGATCTGGCCGCTAAATGCCTCTATAAATTAAGCTAATAAAGATGAATAGTAGAGATTATGAACTCACCTGCTGTAGTTCGCTCCTCCATAGACAATAGGAACAGCATAATTTTCGTATTCATGTAAAACCTTCTCAGTTACATAATCCTCCGCGAATGAATTTTCGAAAGCCATATAAAAGTAATAGTCTTTCTTTATCATTTCATCACAGTCGCCTCTCGTGCATTCTACATGGGTACATTTCCCGTAAACATCAATTTTCAAAGCAAAATGGAATAGGTGTTCCTGAAGTCTCGTTAGGTATTCGTCTCTCAAACTGTCGGCTTTGCAATGGCTTACGAGCCAGGCAGCCGCTTTACTCTTTCCCGCCAAAATGGTCTTTATTTTTGAGTCCACAGGGCGGAGACTCCTCTGCCACCTCATGGTTGTCCTGGGGGCGACTATCGCTCCCTTAAGATTTCTCACTATAAAGTAACTCCATAAAATATCCGAGTCGAGACGATATGTAAGAGTCCAATTGAAAAATCCATCGTGTTTTGGTTTGCACGCTGGAACAGTGTAGGATGATTCCAACGCATTAAAAACGTATATATGCAAAGGGACTCTTCTCTCGGGCTTATTTCCCGTCAATAGGATTTCCTCATTAAAAAGTACAGCATCGAATCTCGTGTAGTCGCCATCAAAGAGCCCTTTGTCTTTTGTGAAAACACAATTACTTATTGAGCATTTTAAACTGGGGTGTATAACTTTACCGCCTTTGAACTGAATGTAATGAGAGTATTTCGACCACAATAGAATGTATTTGAGATCACTTGATTGTGGTTTTCTCAAACGCTTTGTTATCGAGAAGATAGAATTCGTCGCGGAGTGGTACGCAAAATTCAGAATGTAATTCTCGAATAAGGAATGTAGCGATACATAAATGATTATAAGAAGAAAGCAATAAACCATTGATTTTAACGTACACTTCGACAAGTTTGAAAGGTAGACCATATTCTTTTCAATAGGATTGTTGAGGTATTAACTGTGTTGTATAATAAAAGTGAATAGTTAAAAAAAGATTCTTAAAAGATCTGCCACTATATAGGAGCCAACAGAAGCATTGCGTGTCTCAAGGCGTAAAAAGTTTTTATATTTACGATATAAATTCTATGTTATTTTTTAACAATTATAATTTATTATCTATATTTTGAAAGAAGTCGACGCCATTAGTCTGTGTGCAATGTAATCAAGTTTATTTCAACCCTATTTTAACTCTTTAGGCATGAAATTTAGTTTTCTGCAGTTGTTATAAAAGTTAAGAAACGTATAAACATTTACGCTTATAAACAGAGCAACAATTCGCGGGGCACGCTGCAACACGTCCAGCAATGTACCGCCCTGCGCCCAATAACCAGAAGTGTACATGTTAAACCTCATGTGCCTATAATTACATCAGTAACCACGCCCTTAAGACTTTAACACAGCAATGCTTCTTGACAGCAGAAATAACTATGGTAGTAGAACTTCCTCGGACGAACTCTGTTACAAAAAGCTATTCTACTACTAAAGTTCCTGACTTCTTGAAATTATTGACTAAATAACTGAGTGGTATTTCGTTTGTTTGTTTGCGTGGGTTACAGAGGCAAGGGGTGCGGGCAAAGCTGCGGTCACAGCTAGTCTCTACAATAAGCACTTGACCGGATACAGTATGATCGGAACAGATTGAGGTACCTACCCAAGCACGATTGTTACGCGTGGGAGTTTGCAGCAAATAGCACCTTTGTGTTACATAGGTGGGCATTATCGAAGCATTTAGATAGCCTGACAATAGTTGTTAACGCTCCACTAATCCCAGATTAAGATCGTATCTCGCCAGGACACGATAAACACTTCACGCAAACACAATTCACCTTTCATGAACAGTTACTTTTCGAGTGGTGAAAAAATAAGCAAAAAAAACCGAGTCGACCGTCGTGTCGTGACGATCGTCGTCCACTCGGACGAGTGCTCTTTGTGTTCGGGAATACAGTTATTGTTGGCAAAATAAATGCATTGTTGAGGTGTAAAATGCTCGAGCAAAAACGGAGTGGACAATGACTTGTAATTGAATTAAAGTAAATTTCGAAATGTTGTTCCGATGTTGATGTATAAAGTAGCGTGGGTGGACGGTTGACGAGCGGCGCCGCGTGCACATTGGCTTTAGTCTGGCGGTCTGGCTTACTTCCTGAAGGTTTATGAACAATTTGAGAACACTTTTGAATTATTTGAATGGAAACTATTAAAGGATATGACCCCAGCAGTTATTATAAATGATGTACTTCGTTACAATAAACAACAAGTTAATTACTTTAGTTTATTTTCACACGATCCAGATTTCTAGAAGACGTGTGTTGACGGGAGTACAAGGGAGCCGAAGCCCTTTTCGAAGCTAATAACGCTTAAGTCTATTTACCTAAAAAATAAAATTTAAATATTAGTATTTCTTCTTCACATTTTGCTGCGATTCTGTCAACGTACGATGTTGATCGTTGCTGCAAGTTCTTCAATTTCACGTCACAGATCAAAACAGCAGCCGTCAATATTTTTTATTTGATATTTGATACCTACGGTCATCCGGAAGCAATTGGAAGGCAAAGCCGTACAGTTGTAGCCAGCACGTGTCATATCGCGATGTTTAGGGCATGTGCAATTTTCCTACTATTTGAAGCGGATTTTATCCGGTGTCCAATTACTGCGGATTTTATATTTAGTTTCTATGAAAAAAAATCTCAGTTAAGCTTTTACTTAAGACTGGTTATTGATCTTTTTAAAAATTTTGTTACAGTTACAGATACAGTTTTACAATCCTGTCTATCTTTTCAGCTTCAAGGGATAAAATAAAACCATTGTCATAATTTGTAAACTTTTATCTAATAAATTATTTTTCTCATTTGTAGTCACCGTTAAAAAATAAAAATGCATGTTAATAGTTTTATGTTCTCTTGTAAGTGAACATTATATTCTTTGGAGGATAAAGTCTTTAAACTTAAAGCTATCTTGTGTGATATACACTTAATAAAATTAATGATAAATTAGTATATTATATTTATCTGTTAAAAAGATATTTTTAGTTGTTAATAAGAACGTAAATTTTTTTTTTTCCGATACGCGTAAGTGAAAGAACACAGCATAGTAGTTTTTAGACTTATTATTCTTAACGTAAGTCATTATATCCTTTAAACTTTTTCCATATTAATATTATTGTTTTTTTTTTGGGTTTACACAGGCATTGCAACAATACTGCTTGGCGGCAAAAATAAGCATGTCGCTACCGACATGCTTATTTTTGCATTATATTTACCTGGACATACTTATTTACCTGGACGAACACTTTTACAAAAAGCTCTAATATTACTACTATCCAATCACTTATAATAATATAAAGACTAATGTAGAGTTATTAAGTAACAAATATTATATCTATATTAATACGTGAAGCAAAAATTTGTATCCCTTATTACGAAAATTGCGCGGTCGGAGGTGTATGAAATTTTACACACATACAAGTGCAGAATACTATATACAATTATTTTTTACTATGCATAAATAATACATTTAAAAAAACATTGCACACACTACCACATCTTTGACACACACACCTTTTTTAATATTTTTTTGGAATTAGTTGGAAAAAAATAGGCAAAATAACAGTGTCAGTGTCATTGCCTTGGCAAAATTTGATAAAAAAGCAAAAGAAGAAGTAGATGAATAATAGAAGTAAGTAAGCTACTTGACACTAAGCAAGTACATTGTGCTGTTTATGCACTACGAAAAGTCATAAATCAAAAGAAATAAATAAATATATTAAGACAATACACACATCGCCATCTAGCCCCAAAGTAAGCGTAGCTTGTGTTATGGGTACTGAGATAGCTGATGAATATTTTTTTATGAATATAATACACATAAATACTTATAATATACAGATAAACACCCAGACACTGAAAAACATTCATGTTCATCACACAAACACTCTCCAGTTGTGGGAATTGAACCCACGGCCTTGGACGACTCAGAAAGCAGGGTCGCTGCCCACTGCGCCACTCGGCTGTCAAAAAAAGAAGAAGAAGAAGTTAGAAGTAGGTATAACACACTATATAATAATGTTCGAACGAACTATTTAAATTAATTATGGTTGCATTTTGACCACTAGTAAATATTAATAAACGAATGTTATCGAAAACGGAAATCCGCTAGACACAGTAGCCAGAACATAATTGCAATTTTTTTTTGTGCACGAAATTGTAACAAAGCGTTCCCAAGGGTTGAGTATTGAGATTTAAGCTGTTTAAATATTTATGAAGTATTTACGTATTGACAAAACAAAATGGTCGACAATGGCTTTCACGCTTTGTTGGCAGGCTGCGAATGTTTTCGAACGTGAATAATCTAATGGCCACTCGAAAGCTTCCGTGATGACTGTAGGGTTGGGGGAAAGGCAGCATTTTCATTTTTGATTCACTAAAGACGCAGTTCCATTGCCGAGCACTCTATATTTTACGTTCGCTGGCTCCCTGTGTGTTCTTTTTATTCCACTACAAGTTAGCCCTTAACTGCGAATATACGACATCGTACTGGAACGCTAAAGCGCTTAGCAGCAGATCTTTGTCGGTTTACTTAGTACAACTGAAAGTGCAGGTGCAAATAAAGAAATAAAAACAAATTGACTTTACGATTAATTCTACGATGCCTACAATCAAAATTTGCCAAAAAAAATTTGTAAACATTACGTTCTGCAATCGAATCTGATCAAGTCACGATCAGAGTTACTTAAATATTTTTGAACGTAGTTTACGTTGAAAAAATATATAAAGCCTCTTTTTTCGAATTAATTAAAAAAATGTAACCAAATATACTTCTTATTGAGAAAAATTGAAAAAAATTATCTGAGAATTTTACACCGCACTCTTCAAGAAGTTCTAAATATATCCTAATCACATAAACTTAATAATAAAACTTAACTACTAATTTAACTACTTATAAAATAAATAAAATAAAAAATAAAAAAGCCATTTATTTCTCATCACAAATATATAAAATTTACATTGAAGATAAGTCTTCTTGACCAGAGTTAATTTTTATTACCGTGCATTTACTTAGCATAAGTTTCATGTTTTTCATGTCACCTTTTTTTTACAAAATATCTTTATATTGTCACAGACCACAGTTATATATATATATATATAAATATATACATACATATATATATGTATAATGTAACTTTACAATATTTCTATAGACCGATACTTTAATAGTAGGCAACTTGTATGAAATCAAATCTAACAAAGAAGCCTTTGATGTTCTAACAAAATACACGAGTAGAGCTACAAATAGACTGTTTTGGAGTCTGTTTGAAGGGGACCGTGGGGTTAGGAGGCGGGTGGTTAATTAAGAGTCGCTTCTCCCGTCTGAGCTGTATGTACCTACTGCCAGAACCAACACAAGCGATACACTGAGCTGCAGATATATTTATATGCTACAGTACACGGTACAGTACAGTAAGGAAAAATTCGATACTTAATAAACCTACAAAATAACAGCTAACCTGTTATCTTGTGGGTTTACGCATTTTTTTTTTGTTTACTCTCTTATTGGAATAAAAAAAATGTCCAACTGTATCCCATGGAGAAATATCGAGTAGGTATACTGTTGATTTTACGAGTAGGTATACAATAATAAATGAATTTGTGACTGAATGAACTAATTTCTTTTTTGTGTCTTATTATCATTTAAAACAGTGTTTTCATAACTTTTGATTTTGATTTTTTTTTAATAGGTAAATGCAAATAAATCCAAAAGAGATTTTGTATATAAAACAAACGTTACTGTGAAAACTAAATTGAAAGATGAAAAGATTGTTCACATAATAAATAATACTGGTAAGTAAAATAGTTTTGTTCTAACTTCCCTACTAATGCTATCAATGCGAAAGTTCCTGCTTAGAAAGAAATACAAACCTAAAACACATTTTTTTTTTTGTATTTGTAATAATTCAGGATCAAAACTATTTATTTTATAACTTTACTAGTTTGATGACATTTTACCCCCTTTTTTTTATTTCATCATCATCATGTCACATCTACCGGTCCTCTACAGGGCATGGGTCTCCTTCCGTAATTAGGAGGGATTAAGGCCGTAGCCCACCATGCTGGCCCTGTGCGGATTGGTGGACTCCGGCCTCCGCACACCTTTGAGAACATTATAGAGAACTCAATGTTTTCCTTAACCGTTGAAGTACTTTTTAATTAAGTTGGTCCTTGTCTGCAATCTCACCTGCAGTCCAAGATAGTGGCCGGCTAACCTGTAAGGGTAATAAAAAAAAAATTTGGTATGTAAGAAAGAATCAAAATTAATATTATTAAAGCGGAAGTGTCTGTTTCTTTGTTTGTTCTTACCCAGGATTAGCTCAACCAGTCGAAATTTAGCACAGAGGTAGATTGCATGTTTTATTATGAAAATTAAGCTTAATTTGCTATACTCCGCGCTTTTCGAATTTTCATAATATATCCTGGAATTCTTCGTAACGCCTGATTCTATTCAAGCTTGCATGTTGCTATCGGACAACAAATGATACGTTTCTACGGGAGTTAAAGAACTTCATTTCGTGAATTTAGCAGCAAGTCAATGTTGGCAAAATTTTGCGTAACTTCACAATTTTGGACAACACTTGCATCTTAGAAATATAGGATACACTGTTCTCGAAAAAATTTACGGTTTTCACTGGATGAAAAAAAAAACTAACTCGGACGAAGTAAATAAATTTACTATGACAATACACACATCCAAAGTAAGCGTAGCTTTTGTTATGGGTATTAAAGGTGACGGATGAATGTTTTTATGAATGCCTAATATAAATAATACTTAAAATAGGTATACTGATAAACACACAGACACTGAAAAAACATTCATGTTCATAATACAAACATTGTCCAGATGTGGGAATCGAACCCACGGCCTTAGACTCAGAAAGCATGGTCGCTGCCCACTGCGCCAATCGGCCGTCGAATAAAAATAACATTTCTCTACTCTACTGAATATATTATCTTTGATACCCTTAGTAAAATAGTTTATCAGAACGAATCACATTGTGTGGGTAGTTCAATAGGTAGGTAATTTTATTAAAAATAACATTGAGGTAAACTTTTTCGATTCTATATTTTTACAGAACAGCATTTTAATAAAATTAAATAGCCTTCGTATCAATACATACTGTCACCGACATAATGACCTCTTGAAAATGGCATAGCCAATAAAAGTGGTTCGGAGAAACTGAACGACCCTCGGAAAAAAAAAGTTTAAGACGTATCAAGCATTGCAACACTTGAACAATCCCGATTTTATTATAACAAGATATTCCAGATCAAAATTTGATGTTAAGGAATATCAAATCTTACAACGATTGGGATACGGTTCATTTAGGTCTTGATCCTCGATCTTTTATAAAGATTGTAATACAAAACGCCTGTCCCATTCATATCCCCATGCAAGTTGGCACCTTTATTCAGTCCCGCTGACACTTTTATACAGAGACGATTAACAGGGACAAACGAAATTAGAACCCAATAATATTATTACGTTTTTTCCCCGACCTCGACAAAGAGTACCCTTGTCTTGTGACTTAATATTTAGAATAGTACTCGTCCTCTCGGATTACCACCTACGTATTTGTGTAAACACAATAAATATTTTTTAGTCGCTTACTTTATCTCCTTAAGTGTAGATTATAGATAAGATGGAGTTACAAAACTGAGATATGGTATTGACATATTTTGTAGAATGTAGTGTCCATTTACTTACTTCATGCATACATGTTTTCCTTATATTCAGCATTATTTGAAAGAAAATGATTTGATACTCGGCTGTGTGAAAGATTTGTAAGATTTGTATTCCAGCGATTTAAAAAAAGAAGGAGGTTCTGAGGCTTGTTTTTTTTTTGTTCGCTACCTCAGAACGCCGTCATTGATGAACTGATTTTATTTATTCATTTAATTTGTTTATTGTCAACAAGTCAAAATCTACTGATCTTCAAATATAGCAGGTACAAAATTTTCTCCATTGGTTTTAAAACATACTAGATAATTTGTTTGTTTGTTGTTAAAGGAGGGAATGTACCTACCTAGTAATTTTTACCCGTTCGCTACACTAGTATTTATTATTTTTACATTTAACTTCGTAAACCCGTTAAGCAGTGACGATTAGTGATGTCGGTCAGTGATATGAGTAAAACTAATGTTTGTGCTAAGTAAAAGCTAAGCTCACGTGAACAAAGTGAACGTTAAATAATAGTTAGAAACTAAGTTTTATTTATTGGACTATATCTGCATCATCATCATCACATCAACCCATTACCGGCCCACTACAGAGCAAGGGTCTCCCCCCACAAAGAAAAGGGGTTAAGGCTGTAGTCCACCACGCTAGCCCAGTGGTGGACTCCACACACCTTTAAGAACATTATGAACTCTCAGGCATGCAGGTTTCCTCACGATATTTTCCTCCACCGTTGAAGCAAGAGATATTTTAATTCAGTGCTTAAAACGCACATAACTCAGAAAAGTTAGAGGTTGCTGGGATTCGAACTCGGCCCCCCGAAAGTGAAGTCGAGCTCCCCCCCAAAGCACTATCACCGCTTCATATCTTACTACTACATCTCAGTTGTAACTAATAATTAGAAGTAGTTTAAGTTAAAAATAAGTTACTCATTAGTCAAGTAAAGATCAGATTGTACCTAATCGGCAAAAAAGCATCTCACCGATACTTAATGGTGGAGCGTGAAAAAAATACTTCATAATGTCATGTTATAGTTCCTATTTACAGGCTAAAGAGTAACAAAACTGCACATTTACAACAAATTAACATATGAATACATTACCCGTGCAGCGATTGATCGAATTAACCGCGTGGTGCGTAGGTACTTACCTACCACACAATGGTTGGCGGGATTAAGGATGTTAAGTGGATTACGCATCCGCCCCATGTCGCTCTTGAGATCCGCTACTGGCGGTTCAGTGCTGTGGTTTACGAGTATTTATTGACCTATTAAGATATTAGTTTTGTACGATATTGGTTCCTTCTGTTAGTGATTGCTTATCGCCGCTATAGCTAACACCGCTTTTTTTTTTAAATATACCATTTGAAAAAAGCAGTGCTAGTTTAGTGGGTAGGTGGGTTCGTTTTCGGGATCCCCGGCACACAGTTAAAATGAAAATGAAACTTACATTTATAACTTTACGGGAGCTATGGTCATGTGCTCGGGGAATGAAGTTAGACCATTTAACTTTGGAAGTTGTATATATAGTAAATTATTGTGAACACTTCGTTAGCGCGATGCAGGATCTTTGTGGTGCCATCTAGTTTAATTAACAATTGAAACATAAATACAATTTCCGTTGGCACCCAAAATAGGCAAGCCTGTATCGTGTGTGCCTATTCAAGTTTAACATTTCCGATTACTTACCTCTCGGTCATCGTAAGTTTATTCCCGCGATATATGCCCGTTTTCACTAAACCTAGGAAACGCTTAAAATAGATGCCTAATGTTTTGGGTGTTATATAGAGTAAAAAACGTTTCACCAACTCTTAGATAACGACTTAAGAAGTTGGGCGCCATCTTAAGTTACGAAATCCATCGGCTGTGCCATGATTCTTCTTAATTGTTCACGAGCTTATTTTAAATAACCTTAAATCTTACGGATAATCAAAAATATTATAATAAAAACACAAAATACCACATCTTGTGGCAAGAGTCATACAAGTTAGGTTATAATATGAGTTGTCTAGTGAAAATCGATTGGTGAAAGGTAAATGTTTGCCCCTAGGAATCTTCTATGATTAGGCGTTACTTACTTAGGCTAGTGTCTCGTAGGTATACAACGGGTTCCCTGGGCGTCTAACAAAGCCAACCAGAGGTACATGCCGTGTTGGTTTTTAGTTTGTGTATACCCCCTTTAGAGGGGGGAGTCCCACATAACCTCCGTCCTGTCCAAGGGTCGGAGGTAGCCATAAAGCCTTTCCACCACGCCAAAAAAAAAGGCTAGTGTTCCCGTAGGATGCCGCGTAGAAGCCATTATATGGGGTTTAAAGTAACTGCCATACCCCTAACTAGTAATTGGTAAGCACACTTCCATAATTACGGCCGCACCAGATGATATTGCAGTCAAGGATCAACTTGTGAGCAATAAAAAAACGATATTACGAAGACTGCATGACTTTAAGCTGACAAATATAATGAAGTCTAATAAATTCATCTCCCACCGCGTCTTGTATATAAAATACCGTCGAAAGAAAGTCGAGCGCCCAAGTTGTTGCTAAACATAAACAAATTCAACTGAAATTTGTCTTCGCCGGCGGCGGCGGGAGCGCTGGGTCGATTTACATAAAATTACCATCCCCCGTCATGCTAATACCTCCTTTGTGACGCCTAAATATTTTGCGAACAGTTTTCCACACAAAGTCTCTAATTTAATATACGACGGGTGTTAAATGGTTAGAAAAGTTATTTTCTGCCGCCATTTTCATAAATGCGACAGTGTATTTGTTTGTTCGTTCGTTTCTTCTTACTTCCCGCCCTAACAGTCGCGTGCACTCCATACATGAGCAAAAGCACTGCCTACCCTAATTGTTTTTTAACTGGTATCTTCATGCTATCTTCCTGCCTTATGCCGATCCTTGTTAAAAACCCTGTGCACGCCCCTTCGCTCTAACTTAGCAACCTATCAACTTTTCGGCATAGAGATAGTTGAAAGGACGGAGCACGGACGGACGGCTACATAGGCGACATTTTTATCCCGGGAAAACAAATGGTTCTCACTCTTTCTCACTGTAAAAAAACACAAAAAACGGCGCCGAAGAACGGGGAGAACAGCTAGTTCTCTATAACTTATTTCATTACGCCGTATAAGATCTTAGATTGCTCTCCGCTTTTCTCCTCTACTCCTACTACTATCGTTTAGAGAAATACAATCTACCTACATGCAGGCGGAGAGTTATGATTCAATCTACGATGGTAGCGGGTTTTAGAGATAAGGCAGTTATATTAAAAACATATCACTAACACATACCTAATCAGTTTCTACGAGGAATCGTGCCGGATCGCTTTTAATAGTAAAAAGCTTATATTAGGAGGTATATATTTATTTTGTGTATAGACATATATACGTATATCTATTTATTTATATTTATATATTCATACCTTTATTTGTTTTTGCACCACCTACCTCGATTCTGTACTTGGGTTTTCTTCGCGATTGGTTGCTGACGCTGTGTTGTGTTGATATTTTCACCTTTTTTTCCGTAAATATGTGTGTGGTGTGAGATCAAATTAATGGTTCTACAGCACGGTTTTATCCGTAGAGCGGTGACTAGCCACGGCGAAAGCCTGTCACGAGAACAGACAGAGAAAACACAGAAATTGTAAATTCTAAATTGCCCCAGCCGGAGATCGAACTCGGAACTCACTCTTGCAGCTTAAAATTAGTTTCATAATCTCGATGGATGTATTGACCTATTTCCTGTAATTGAGCTAGGAACAGCTTCTCAAGTACATCGGTTCACCTCAATTTAATATCTAACTTAAGAGATAGGTGGTTAAAGCAAGTGGTATTTAATTTGCTTAAATTAAAAACGCACATAGCTGCGAAAAGTTAGTACATTTTTATATGCATATATCACGATCATCATATCAATCGATTACCGGCCCACTATATAGGATCTCTTTCTGGAATCATAAGGGTGTAGGCCGTAATCCACCACGCTGGCCTAGTGCGGATTAGTGGGCTTCACACTCTTTTAAGATCTTTACCTACTTATGGAGAACTCTAAGGCATTCAGGTATTCTCACGATGTTTCCTAACTGTTTAATCATTGTTTGGTGATCACTGGCACCTAAGATACGAGCTATTCTATTTCGAGGGTCAGGAGTCTATATATTTATTGTACTAAGTTTTATTATTAAGGATTCCTATTCCATTGCTTAAATTAAAAACGCACATAGCTCTGAAAAGTTTCTTCTCTCTGTCGCGTTTTTCTATGCGTATGTACTTATTAGTAAAGGGCGTGACACACCAGGTGCACGTATACATCGAACGTAACACTGCCCCGCTAGGTACAGTTACATAAACAAAGCAAACATAAAATAAACTGCGGCGCAGTTGAGAGAGAATAAATGAATTTACCCGGTACAGTCGGGCACAAAGAGCCTGAACGGTGGGCGGAGCGTCACGCCTCCGTCTTGCGGCGGGCAATTAGAACAACAATGTGGACCGTTTTGCTATAAAATCAATCTGCATAAATTAAAAACCTTCCGAGTTTCGAATCTGTGGGAATTATGTAAACAGGAACAAAAATTTCTTCGGCTTTGCCGCGGTCGAATTAATTAATGTACCTACCGATACACTTAAAAACTCCAGCAGTGGTTTAGTGGTTAGAATGATTTAGAGATATGATAGATTATGAGGTTCTGAATACAATTTCCCTGGAAAAATTATGGTTTTAAAAAAACAGCTCAGAGTTAGGTATTCAGTAATGTGATCCTTATTGGAAGATAATCTTTTTTGGTTGCAGGTAGTTTTAATGAATCTATCCTGAAAAAGTCTGGGTTACTGAAGCTGTGAAAAACGTCAGAGAATATGTAGTGCACGCTATTCCAATAAGTTCCTTTGTTCAAGTAACGGAATAATCGCAATAAATGTTTTTTTTTTAATTTTTAAGTGTGCATTGTCAGAACTCATTTATCCAAATTGTATTTAATAAACTTTATCACTATTATAACACTGATAAAGCCTTAAAGAGCGATTTATGCGATTATATGGCGAGCTGGATTCAATGTCGTAATTAGGAACAAACTTAATTATTCTAAGTAAGCTCAGGTAACCAATACCTGCTGACATATAGAAATTTAACATACTTATTTTATTAGCATTATTTGAGTAACAAAAAGTAACCGCATTAAATTGCACGTGTAAGCCTGGTAATAAAGTAATCCGGAGTACGTAAAACTATTTAGAATACATTTTTATTATAAGTAGTATTATAAACCAATTAAGTACCTACCTACGAAAAAAAGTGGGTGGGAAATAAATCAAATCAAATCAAAGTACGTATTTTAGGACGAAATAGTTAGGACGAAAATCTTGATAAAGTGATAAATGGAGATATAAAAAAGTTAAATAGTAATAGCACGATTACAAATATCGTGTGGCTATTGGCGTTAATGCATTTTGTGCGTGAATGTACCCATATGTATAGGCTCAAACTAATGGCTGCCAAAACATACCATAACATTGAAAATATGAAGATTTAGTAGAAGTAAATCGTAAGATCTTCCAATTAAGTACTACTTCTATGTTTATTTCTGTCACAAAGCAGCAATGTTGCACTGCTGTGTGCTCGTCTAAGGGCCGTGGCTGCCGGTGTAATTACAGGCTTAGCACCTTCGCCTTTTGTTGGTGGGCACATGGTGGCACGTTGCAGGAGGTGTTCCTTGCGCGACTTGCGTAGGGTTGCCCTGTTTATTTAAAGACAATCGTTTTCTACTTGTAAGTCTAGTTAAAGCCTTACTTATTTGTAATTAGTTTATTTCCTTAAATTGCTAACAAATACAGCGCATGTTTCGTTTAAATCAATTTGATTGGCTTTAAGCGATTTTTTGCATGGCTGCATTATCATGCGTGGAACTCGTTTGTTTTATCCGCGACTAGTTTACGTGAGGCCCGCTACGTTAATGCCATTTATGCGTGAATGTGCCCATATTTATAGACACGAACTGATGGCTGCGAATATATAGTTTTGGATATTATCTAACGATTGCTTAGATTTGGGCAAATCTTGCTATAGGCACCTATGTTATACCTAGTTATCACAAAAACCTTGATATAAGGCTTAAATGAAAATACTATTAATATAGTTAAAAAATAACAGCTCGACGAACACACTCCTGTGGCTATTTGCAATTAATTTATTTTATTAACTTCCCAACAAATAAAGCACTTGTTTCGTTTAAATCAATTTGATTGGCTTTTAGCGATTTTTCGCATGGCCACATTAGCATGCGCGCAACGCGTCGCGGTGTCCGCGGTGTTTTGTACAACAACTCGTTTGTTTTATCCGCGACTAATTTAAGCGAGGCCCGCTGCGTTAATGCAATTTGTGCGCGAATCTACCCATTTATATAGGCACAAACTTTGAATGGCTCTGAAGCATTAGAAAATAACGTTTAGGTTTTGCACCTACGTAGTTACAAATATACTCTTGCCTCCTTGTCTTATTACGAAGACAATTTTAAGTAAATAGTTTTAGCACAGAGGACTTTATTGACCGTTTTCCGTTGTATTATACCCTGTACGAAACCAACGAAACGGTAAAAAGGTGACAACTGTATTCTGATATACCATCATAATAGGTATAATAAATAGAAAAGTGTTAATTAAAAATAATAAAAACATACATTCATAAAAAAGCGTTTAATTAATAATATCTATGCCCACTAAACTCCCGCTGTAGTGCGAATATTTTGGATACTTACAATTATTTTTGACAATGACCGATTTACGAATAGGTAAATAGGTACCCGTTACTCGTTATTTGTCCAAAACAAAGTTTTAAGAGCCATAAACCACAACTTTAACAGAATGTGTTTGATGTTCGCTTGTACTGTTTTCACAAAACTGAGTAGATAAAAAAAATTGTTGTGTCAATATTAGTTTCGTTTTTCTTTATTGCACTAGAAGTTAGCCGTTGACGGCAATTCCACATGATGGTAAGTGATGAAGATTAAGATTGTAATGTTATATTTAAGCCATACTTCTTCCTAATCGGTTTTTGAGCGATATCGTACTGGAGCGGTAAATCGCTTGGCGGTACGTCTTTGCCGGTGGTAGCTAGCCACGACCGAAGCCTCATAGACCAGGCCAGATAAAATTAAGAAATTATAAATTCCCTAATGGACCCGGGATCTAAAGCGAGTACCTCCACTCAGAAATCCAGAGCGCCCACCACTGCGCTACGGAGATCGTCAAAAAATTGCAAAATTATAAATGGGAAAAATGAAAACACAAAAGTTATATCAACGATTTTTATCCATATAGACTTGAAAAGTTTCACCAGAATATGTAAAAATTTGGATAAAAGTGTCAAATGCGAGCTATGATACGAAATATGGGAAATTTCCTCGTAATTTTCTAATTCCGGAACACTGCTTTCCCCAACAAGGAGACAGTAAACAAAATGGCGTATTTAAATGGGCGGCAACTGCATTGTTAGCCTGCGGCGTCTCGTCGATATCTCTATCTGCACCGCTCGCACTCACGGCCGAATCTCTTTATTTTCCTTTCTCATTCACTACGTCATAAAAGTTGAAGAACCCAGGCAATATGAGCTTTAAACCATAACACTAAAGCTCAATTTCGAATGCTGTGATCTAAGGGTACGCTATCACAGCCGTTTACCGCGACATGTGAAACTGTTGCACGTTGTTCTGTCCCTCTCACTCCTTCAGTGGAAAGCGCATTTTTGATATTACATCTCTTTCCTTCGCGCCTCCTGAGAAGTAATGTGTTGTTGCTTGTTGTGATATCTCCAAAATAACAGGGAAGTACTCGCTCCGAAGTTGTCATTTGTAACGGTTTTGTATGGAGTGACAGCAAATAAAATAATTTTTCGATATAATAATTTCTACTTTTATGACTACAGGTAGAATATATTATATCGTTTGAGCTGTCATTTACGTAGCCTCTCCCGAATATAAGTAGGTAGGTACAATGAATATTTCAACGAAAATTTAAAAAATGGCTTTAAGAATTTTCACTATGTTTTTCACTACAACTTTGATCATGACAAACTCATACCGGCCATCAGTGGCGTGCATAGAAGGTATGCACAGGGTATGGGATGATATAAAATGAAGAAAGTTTCCAGTACTTTTTATGACTCTTACAATGCCTATCCTTAAGTTTTTTATAACTCGTACTGGAGATTTTCTCTATTTTATATCATCTGATCTGCATACCCTGTGCATACCCTCTATGCACGTCACTGCCGGCCACCCAAAAGTTTTCGTTAATATTATCCTGTAGGTTATCATTTAGGTAAAATGTAGGGTGAAAATAAGTGCGGCTTGTGTCGTTACTTAAATGTGTTTTAGTCCATTATGTTGAATATCAGGCTTAATACAGACGTCCTATTATAGTATTAAGAACTTAGCAACGATAAAAATGCTTGGGTGTAAAAATTTGATCGAACCAGGTTGCTTCTTTAATAGTTTTAATCGATAATGTGAGATGGTAATAACAAAAAAGAAACAACCAGCTAAGCGGCGCGTTTGGAACTTGCGTTTAGCTTTAGTTTTAAGTTAAAGAATTTAGCTATCGCCATCACCTCACTTCTATGACATATTTTACATGTAATGTGCCATCAAAAGTGCCATCTATGTGCTTATTTGAATAAAGAAATATTTGACTTTGACTTTGACTAAATACACTAAATAAACCAAGGCCTCATATTTTTATCAGTGATAGTGTAAATATCCTGCTGATCAACTAAACATGACACTTGATTTTTCTTCATTGGTTGTAACCTAGCTGAATAGGACTGTTAATGAGTGTCACACAGAAATACGTATGTTGAAATAGGTATGCCATTCATAGACACAGACCTAATTATTGGCACAGAACTGATTATTGATACCATACAACAAAAGTAAGATCTCTGTGTCTAATGTCTGTCTGTAAATGTGTACCACAGAATTAAGAACATACAAAAACCGTGTAAACGGCTAATATTGAGACTTTAAAAACCGTTCCACTTTAGAATGGTTTCTTGAACAAACGGTTAGTCACTTCATACCATTTAGCAGTTGACAGTAATTGTTTTACCTCTAATGTTCTAAACATTCATGGGAAATGGGAATGGGAAATTAGGAAAAGTTTATGAGCTACCAACAATCCGCGGGTGTAAAGTGAGACGTTATTACTGTTTTTGAACACAATACACTGCATACAATAATGGCTGAATGACGATTCTGTTTCTTCTTGATTAAGGCTTAAAAAATGTTTACGAAACAAAAAAAATTATAAAAATCTCCTATCTCGTATTCAATCCTTTCCTACTTTTATTTTCATTCAATATGGTTAGTATAATTTGTGGGCAGTAACAGGTATGATTCTCATAAGACTTACAGCATAAAAATATTACATTACCTACCTACTTACCAACTTAGCTAAGTATTTAATCTACTAAAAGATTAAGGATAAACCTATTTCTTCTAAACTAGAAGTGCCTACTCGCCTACCTATGTTTCAATGTTTATATGTACAACGTGTAAAGTGCAGAGACTTTTATGGCGCTTTAAGGTATAGGTACCATTGAAACTGCAGTTTTTTGTTTAAAAAGTAGTCTATGTTACATTCCGAGCTATAAACGACCTTTATGCAATTGAAAAATCACGTCAAACCGTTATTGTCGTTCTGTGTGATTTAAGGATATTAACGAGTAAGGTATTTACTAATCCTTCACGTTTGCATGAAATGTTTCAGAATGTTATTAAATCGCTACAGGGCTTATCAAAGTCGAAAGCTAGTAGACATACTTAACTGTTGTTTCTTGGGCATCTTACGTTACTTTACTCCGGTAACTAATCCAGTGGACTCGATGAAATGAATATAAAAATGATATCGAGGCAAACGATTTTTTCGTACGATCAATTAATTAAAATCTTCAGTTTATTGTTCATTTTAATCATCATACGGCTCTTATTCATCATGTATTAAGCAAGTGTTAATACCCAGCCCCCCTTCCCCCCACCCACTAAAAGACAATATAAATATTACAACATTCACAATAATAGGAAAGTAATAAAATTGAGCAAAAGAATCAACTAACTCCTTGCCCAATTTTATTACCTCACAGCTCATAAATCACTGTTTACCTGCCGTCGGTACCTCAAGCCTCAGCCTCAAGGCAGGGCGCCGGTCGCAAAGCTGCTAGAGTGGGGCGTCGCTAAACAAAAACACGTATACAAGAAGCGGGCGAGCGGTGATTGGCTGGCGGCGGAGCGGCCCTCTGCGGCACGCGCCCTCCACGCCGAGCCCCACGGCAGCCTCACTCGCGCCCCGACCGTCGCCGCGAACATGTGTAGCGGAGCCGATGGAGGCTCCTGGCCGCTGGCCAAAGACGCGCCCGCCGTAACCGCCGCCGCGATCGACCACTACCGACTCCAGCTGTACAACTACGCCGTCGCCGAACGCCTCCGCCTGTATCCGCCGGCGGTGGCACCATGCTACGGCCCTTACGTGCCCCGGCTCGCGCTGTCCATGTCTCTGCTCCAGCAGCGAGCCCTCCAGCCCGAAGAACCGAAACCACAGCACAGCTACATAGGCCTCATTGCGATGGCTATATTGAACTCACCGGACTGTAAGCTTGTGCTCTCCGACATCTATCAACACATCTTGGACAACTACCCTTACTTCCGATCCCGAGGTCCCGGATGGAGGAACTCAATTCGGCACAATTTGTCACTCAACGACTGCTTCGTTAAAGCAGGAAGATCTGCGAATGGGAAAGGCCACTATTGGGCGATCCATCCGGCTAATATCGAGGACTTCCGTAAAGGTGACTTTAGAAGACGCAAGGCGCAAAGGAAAGTGCGTAAGCACATGGGATTGGCTGTGGACGATGACGGTGAAGATTCACCTTCACCGCCACCACAATCACCACCACCGACAACTCTGGCGCTACCTTTTTGGGGTGGCGGAAGACTCCCAACGGGAGTACAAACGCGGAAGCGGCAGTTCGATGTAGCTTCGCTCCTTGCGCCCGATGAGGGTCCCGAAAAACGTGTAAGAAGGGACAGCAGTGGGGAAGAAGAAGTGGAAGAAGATATTGATGTGGTAGCTAGTGACCAGGAAGAAGTGCGACCGGTGGAGGAGGAAACGCGGCCGCCACTAGCCCCGGCCGCTCACTACCCGTTGCTAGGTGGCTGGTGGCCCGCTTTAGACCCCGCTCTGCTACAGCAACTGAGGCGCCACGCAGCACATTCTCCAGCTCCTCCTAGCCCTCCGGATCAACATCGTCCACCGGACACGTAAATTGATATGTCTTCAACAAGACTTTTACCACTGGATGCTTGGGACAGTGTAAAAACACACTCGCGGCGCAAGAAGTGTCGTGATATGTATAAATGTGAATAGTGAAACAGTATTATTGCCGAAAAACTAATGCGTAGTGGATAAATATAATTCTTTCCTCATAAAGTTATCTTGTTTCTTACTATTTTATTTATAGAGATTTGCACGCGTTGAACTCTTTTTCTTTGCGTATATATTTTTTATATTCTTTCCTATTATTTTCATGCCAGTCTTATATTATCAGGTCAATAATTTTAACTGGAATTAAAAAATATAATTTTTATTATTATTGTTAATACAATTTATAATATTATTAATATTGTCTCTTTGAACTGTTTATACCTACTTTATATTTTCCTCTTACTATTTGTATAAAACATGTAAATTGTTGTAAATGTACACTCATTGTTAGCACTGTTTATACCCGTGATCCATGTAGCTACTTAATAGTAAATAATATTATATACTTTTAAAGTCTGAAAAACGACCAAGTGACTGTAGATATTCGTAGATTATTTGTACATAAAGTTAAAAACATCTACTCATTGTTGTTATAGTAACATGTGAATATAATGTTGTTTATTTACTAGAAAAATTCGGATTAAATAGAATAAGTAGGTGTAAGATAAGTCTATAAAATTCAATAAATATAAATTATAATAACATTAAACTTTTTATTTATTTCCCGTTGCGATTTAAATTCTTATACTTTCTCATATAGTTCCAGATGCAAACAGGGGTGTAATAAATTTCTACACTCTTAGGTATTAATTTATTTTGTTTACATCTTATCGGCCGGGCCACCTACACTAACTAGATGGAACTACATTTTTTATGGATAAGGTATGATTTTCCTGAAACAGTAGTCTCTGGAAGAATTGCTACAGTTTTTATCAGAGAGCAGATTTTTAAATATCTATAAAGGTTATGGGCAATCTGTGGGTCTGCTTAAGATTATTTTTGTTCATAGTGTCATTAGATTTTGTGACTCAAATCAAAATAGAGTTTCTTTTCTCTTGATTCTTACAACTTGACTTATTGATTGAAATATTCTTATATTATTTATTTAGGGTACGGAATTGGCATAATAAACATGATGTCGCAATAACCGTTGCAGTAGTATAAACTGTGTCGCAACAATTAAGGCCCACCTCCAATAATAAATGTATGGTAACAATAAAACAAAAGTATAACATAGTAAATGCCTATAACAAAAATGATAGTAGGAACATTAGACTTTATTTGAGTTTAGTATCTCAAGCGGTAGGCTATATTTTAAAATTAATATAATATACATATTGACAATTAAGGTAATATAGTTTTTTTCCCGAATCTTTACGAAGGTATTCAGAAGAGCTTCATGATTAATTTATAATTTTTATAAAGGATTTCAGGATACAGTGAATTTACTTTAATAGATGCGATTTTGTTTTATACTTATTCATAGAAGGAGTAAGTATTTTAAGCCGACAAAAAGAATTTACAACTATGCTTACTTCGTGCCTTGAATTCACCTAGATTCACCTGTGAAACCTGTGTGTATGTGTGTTTGTGATTGTGTGACTGTATTTCCTTGTTTCAAAAATGGAGTCAGTCTTACTTTACCTTGAATACCTTTTATAGGCACTTAGTTAAGTCCACTCCAACTTTGGTGTCATTATAAAGATAAAAAGCACTCTTCGTCGCAGGATTCAATATTTTCTGTGCTAAATTACATGAACATATGTTCAGCGGCTGAGGTACCTATTGGTAACAAATAATTAAGTACATTCATAAACAAAAAGCAGACTCACTGTCAGATTATTAGTACCTACATATGGAATTACGGATGTTGATTTTACAACCCAAATCAATTAAGAAACAGGAATGATGAAAAATGTATTTCATTAAAATAAATTAAACTTAATAAAAAGTTTTCTTTTCTGAACCTACTTAATTATAACCAGGTGTACCTACTTAGGTAATTAACTTTTAAGTATATACAAATGTACAAAAGTAAACTCAATGCCGTTAAGACGCTTTATTTGGACAATAATCCTAGGTATGTCTTATAGGTAGCCATCGATATAAATATAGTTATGTACGCAGTCCAATGTCTTTATTTTGTAATCTGTCGTTAAAGTTACGTTATTTTTAATCAACAAATAAGTATATGACCTTCTCTTGACAATAAGAACGTTGTAAAGTAATAAATCTATACACACAGAATTCAGAACACGTTTCGGTTAATATGTTACGTTCTGTTTCATCACATCAACCGACAGACGTCCACTGCTGGACATAGGTCTTTTGTAGGGAGTTCCAAGTTCCACGATTCTGAGCCGCTTGGATCCAACGGCTACCTGCGACGCGCCTAATGTCGTCTGTCCACCTCGTTGGGGGTCGACCAACGCTGCGCTTACCAGTACGGGGCTGCCATTCCAGCACCTTGGGACCCCAACGTCCATCCTTTCTCCGAACTATGTGCCCGGCCCATTGCCACTTAAGCTTCGCGACTCGTTGAGCTATGTCGGTAACTTTGGTTCTTCTACGAATCTCCACATTTCTGATTCGATCGCGTAGAGATACTCCGAGCATAGCTCTCTCCATCGCCCGCTGAGTGACTCTAAGCCGACTTATGAGGCCCATAGTTAACGACCATGTTTCAGAGTCGTTCTGTTTAGTACCTACAATAAAAATAATTATTGACTGCTTATTTTATTTATTATGACAAAATATAGATTGGGACTGTAAAAAGTTTTTATTAGATGACCAAGTGAAGAAATCGGTGGAATAAACAATTAACCTTTACATAAAGAAATGAGTAAATCAAAACAACGGCTGTGACTTGAAACAGCAGATCTAATCGTTCAAAAAGCTTTAATTCATTCTCAGTAAGTTTAATACATTTTCCCACGGGCTATTGTTTAATCTTTAGTTAATACATAAGGTGAATAGTTATGAATGAACTCTGCTTAGCCAAGGACTACATTGTATTTGATACCTGATATCTACTTAGCTGGCGAGTTTACCTAGAAGTATGAATCATCTAAGTCTTGCCTGGATAAATGAACTTTGTTAAAATAATTTAACTTATTATGTACTGCTTATAACGTATTTTTAATAGACTTTATTTGATGAAAATAAGAAGAAGTAAATCGACTGTATTATTAATTTACTTACCTAATGCTAATGCCTATCTACTAAAAAATTGTGTGCCGATTTTAATGGTTATTTTTTTATGAGTAGGGTATATATCTCAAGAGCAGTAGGTACCAAATAAATATACCTAATGAAAATTCCCCAAGGGTGAACAAAAGGGGGATGCAATTATGACGGCCGATTGGCGCAGTTTGCAGCGACACTGCTGTCTGAACCCAAGGCCGTGGGTTCGATTCCCACAACTGGAAAATGTTTGTGTGATGAGCATGAATTTTTTTCGGTGTCGTCTCCGTCGTGAGAGCCGAGAACTGTGCTCAGCCGTGGGACAATAATAGGATGCGGAAAAAGAAGGATAATTTGTTACATTTATTTCTAGAATTTTGTTGTCTTTGATTTAATTTATAATTATCCTTTTCCTACTATGCTATTTAGATAAGGAAAGCATTACCTAATTGAATCTGCCATCTTAAGATTTAGGTTTAGATGAGCGCAAGTTTTGCCGTGTGGCGATGGCAGATGAGGAATACCAACTATTCCTCATCTGCCAGCACCACTCCTCACCTTCCCACGGGAGTCGTACGAGGCAACTAAGGGAATATAACGGGGAATATAGCAGCGCCCTCTGTGCTACTACTACCACGTCAGCCCAGCGTAGTGATAAGAACAGGCCTTTAGCTCATCAGTGGAGCTAGCGATAAGTGGAACGTGGTCCCAAACTCATGGAAAAGTTCATAATCAAACATCTCCAGTTACTTACCAATTTAAAATGAAACAATCGATTAACTTATATATTGAAGTTATAATCACGTTGGTTATCGATTTTTAAAATTACTTACAATCCTTTACCCGCACCTGATAAAGGATAATCGGGTGCCACATTCCAAGCTGATTAACATCACCAATTCCGCAAAGCGCACAATAGCTATTTGTATACAACGTGTTCTCACGGTTATAAAGCTTTTAACGAGCCAAAATTTCGTGAATGAATCATTTTTAAATAATTGCAATATATTTATTTGGTTTAAATGAAAAAACCTGTTTTTTAAGTTCACGTACGTACTTAACTACGTAAAAAAATAACATTTGACTTCAGCCCAGTGTGTATGTGTACCTACCTACCTACTAATTTTATGTGCTACGAGTAAGTTGCCAAAATTTTAGAAATGGCAAACCAAGAAGGTTTTGTTTCGGAAAAAAACGACGACGTTCCTGGCTCAGTAGTGAGCGCAGTGGTCTTACACTCGGGTATATGCATAATTAAATTACTTTAATACCATAAGTAGGTAGGAACCTACTTAATAAGACGATGTTTCTTTCTTTCTTTTTCTTTCTTATATAAGTTTTATTTTACTAACCCCCGACGCTAAAACGACGAGTGATATAAGTTTGACGTGTCGCTCTGTATATGTGTGTGTTATGTGTGTCTTTCTGTGCGTATCCGTCTTGGATCGACACACAAACACACACGTGTTTGTGTGTCGATCCAAGACGGCCGCTGCCACAAAATGACGGATTTTATATTTTGCACAACTCTTTCAATATGGATATCAAATGAAAAGGCAAAATACTAGAACTAGCAAAATACTATGACAATTTTCAAATCCAAGATGTTCATTGCATTTTTACATTCATCATAAAATAGCGAATTACATTTTTTTATTTTGTCTTGGGGGTTTTTTAATTTATAATTTTTAGTTATACGAACTCCGTGAACGGTGATGAAAATCAACACTAAAATCTGGTAACTGATGTGAATGACAAAGTCTTTTTACCTTTCCTTAGACCTCTGAAGCTATCTGACGCCGTTATTCATAATCTAAAACTTTACTTTTCTATACATTAATTGATTTTTAACAACAATAACAAACTAATGTGGAGAAAAAATTAAATCAATTAAAGACGGATAATTGGTGATAGCTACTTTAAGCTTCTAGCTTGCTAGCTTCGAGGTTTCCAAACGCACCCAGGTCTATGTACCTATAGGTATAAGAAGCCCTTAACAAACGTTAGAGGGGTTCTCTGCTTTATTATCACCATGTCACAATATCACTTATTACTGAGTTAGACCAACCAAGTTTAAGAAATAATACAAAGTGATTCATCGTCTAGGTGTATAGGAAGAGGCCTTAAAGAGGCCATAAAGAAGTAAAATGGCATAAAATAGCAAAATCCTCCAAAATCCGTTTTATTTTATTTTATTTATTATTTTTTAACCATAAGTTATGAATACACGAATACATATGATACAAAATATAGATTAATAAGTGTACAAAGGAAAGCTTATCTCTATAAGAGATCACTTCCAGCTACCCCACCATGTGAATAAGATGATTTTATTGTTTGTTATATGTCAAATAAACGCACAATATACTAAATGGTAACTACTAAAAACATGCAATATATCTAAATCCCGTTGCCAGTTATATGAAACTGTTGGGGTAGGCAGCGCTTTTGCGCATGTATGAAGTGCACGTCACTGTATATAGGTACCTTATCCTTTATCTACAAGAATACATAAAATTTAACTGCTTGTTAGTTTTAAAATTTTGTTATTATTACTAAGTAAATGCAAAAAATATTTTCGGTTCTCCCGAAAGGAAGCTATAACCACTAAGCTATCACCGCTTCGTATTCACATTCACATTGAATACAATTTTACATTGCTTATGGCTTGCTTAAAACAGACTGTGACTAATAAAATAAAATTTTTTCACGTTTTGGACAAATTCAAAATTTGTTTATTTATGTATCACAGGCATTTATGAAGCGTTCATACATATATTTTACATAATTATAAGGGGATGGTGATAACTTCGTTCGCCAACTTAAACCTAAAGCTACAAGGGTTCCAAACGCGCCCTGGTCTAGCTAAAGAAGAGCCCACAACAAACTTAGCCGGGTAATTTTATTTTTGTTATCACCATCTCACAGTTAATTTATATTAAGCTATGAAGCTAGAGCAATTCGCACTCACGCTTTTTTATCGTTTAAGTAATCCTTAATATAATGATAGGATTTTTCTGTAAGCTGACGTTTTATATAAACTTTGAACTTATTGAGAGACATCAAAAAGATTTCATTTGGTAATGTGTTATAAAATAATATACAATTGCCCTTGAATGAATTTGCAATTTTGTTAAGCCTAGTAAACTGCACAACGAGTTTATTTTTGCTTCTAATATTAATACTGTTACAGCCCATTTTCTTTTTAAATTTTGTTGTATTTTTATGGGCAAATAAATGAAGTTAAATCTAAGTAATAAGTTAAATATTATGTTTGGCACCGCAGCAAGAATTCAGGCTGCAATGCCAGCGCGATTTCCGCGCTGAACAGCTAGGCTGATTCTTTGCGCAAAAAATGAGCCAGCCCTTCTGTCACCAGATGAGGCAATCAACCGCGGTGCAATTTTTTTTAACTTAGACTCCATGGCCCCAGGTTCTACACGGCAAATGGAATAAGTATTATGTCTCCATGGTATGAGGACATTATGTCAACGCATGTTGCGTCACAAAAAAGCGGCTTTCCATGTTTCTATGGAACCAGCATTAATCCAACACGTCTCTTACCATCGTCCCTGCTGATTCCTGATATAAATTGAAAATTTCAAAAATAAATTAAATTGGAATTTGAAAGTGAATTAACGTAAAAGTAATTATAAGAAAATTCCTATACAATAAATAATCTAAGTTCCAAAAGTGGCTATTGGTTTAGTCGGGCACTTTCCGGTTTAGGCGTTATGCAGAACAGGTTATTCAATTCCGGTGTTATCAGGTTATCTGCGAACAATGGGCATTAGTTATAATCGTCTAATAGTAAACAGCCTGTGAAAGGTTTGGCAGGGTGTGCGTCAACTTCCTGAGTATTGCGCCTTTGTGGAGGACCTTAAGGTGGGATTACCACAGATACAAATCGATTAGCATCATTTTGTATTCATAAAGTGACAGAGTTTTAAAACCACAATTTTTTTAAAGGAAGCAGGGCTTTCTTTTCTTGTTTTTTTACGCTTACGTGTACTTAGCAAATATATTGAAGTTTAATTCGAAGTTAATCACTCTATGAATAATAATTTGACAAAAATAATAATTAAAACTAACATTAATATTTAAAAACAAAATTTAATACTAGCGGACTCCAGCACCATCTGTCGGACTGATTTGTGAATCTAAACTATCCAGGGTGCCACCCAAACGCATACCAAAAAAATCATTCAAATCGGTCCAGCCGTTTAGGAGGAGTTCAGTGACATACATACACACGCACACAAGAAATATATAATACTAGCTAGCCCCAGCGCCATCTGTCGGGCTGATTTGTTAATCTAAACCATCCAGGGTGCCACCCAAACACATACCGAAAAATTCATTCAAATATGTCCAGCCGTCTAGGAGGAGTTCAGTGACATACACACGCACGCAAGAAATATATATATAAAGATATAAAGATAATCGAAGTAAATTATATTTATACTATCTCGTTAATCGGTAGGTTAGTGCTTTTACAGAAGCAGAAGCTTTTGATTCCCGGATCAGACCAAAAATTGTAAGACAAACTTCACCATATAAGACACGAGGAGGAGGATTGATGAAAAATGTATTCTGGTCTGCCGTCACCACGTGGCAACTACTATCATCTACTGATATCACAAACACGTCTGCCCAGCGACAGTGATTATGAGCAAGCTCTCCCTTCAGACCATGATGATGTTGTTTAACAGAAGAAAAAATACGAACACACCTTACCTACACTCGTTTCACGCTTCGTTATTTTTTTGCATATAAAGATACCAATGAACGGTCCACAGAAGAGCTGATTACAAAGGTAAAAAGCCGGAACGTTTTGCCTCCAAAAAAATCCCAATTATCGCTAAAACAGAATGGTTTGGATTGAATGAGTCCATTAGCCATTGAGGCGAGGAGGCCGGGCGGGGGCCGTAAAACGTCCACTCCGCGAATTGTCCACTCCCGAATCTAAACGCTCCCAATTCCGTCAAGTGTCGACAAAGGGAGACTTTTAGCGGCAACAATGAGTGAATGAAGCAAATTACCGCTTTTCGACTCTTGAAAGCGCTCAACCAGCCGCACTGACTGGTGCATTGTCGTCGAACGGTTTGCGCCTCGAAACAAACGATAACAATAAACAGTAAAAAGGAAAGTGTAGTATTTTGCGTGAAGTGCGAGGGACAAAGCGTAATAGGTGTTAATGCGACGGATTCGCTGAGCAGCGTGAATGGCGCCGCGGGATCGCCCCGAACTATTTTTATAACAAATCAACGCATCGGTGATTGACAACATTGTTTTTTTTTTTTGTTGAACTACTAACGAACTATTTTTTTTATGTTAGAACCCGTTTACTTTGATTTTGCATAATGTTACAGCTTCTAAGATATTTAGCCGAACACCTTTTAATTGGCCTTTGGCAATCTATGTGAGAAAAGTAGAAGCAACTAGACAGCAAGAGTCTCTGCGTCTGCGCAGGTAATGGTAGGTAATTTCCATATCGATTCGATATCGATATTCGATGCAAGAAACAAAAGCGTTTAGGTATTTGTATTCAAAGCGCTTGAAATATTATTAGGTAATTAAAAAATATATCGTTCATAATCAATTAGGTAAATTTGACCACAAGCAAATATTTTTATACAACTTATTACACTTACCTTCAACTAAGTTATAAAATTATTCGTAACATGCCATATTTACATATCTACGTAATTGCTCATTTTTAATTGTTTAAAAGAAATAAAGGAACTCTTTAGAAACGCAGTAAATTACCAATCTCACTAATCTATTTATCGATGTTTTTTATTCTACTAAAATTTTCCCCTTGACTGCAGTATAAAGTAGCGGGATAACTTGTAAGTATATCCCTAAAAAGTTATGATATATCTGCCTGTTATTCTATATATCTCTTTTCTAGCCATATTAATTATATTACATATACATATAATAATAGAAGAATACATATTCATACATATTATACAATCCCTAAAAGTAACCTAATATCTATCAAAAGGAATATTAAAAGCGTCATTGCGCAATATTGCCGGTCAACACTTCAGAATACACAGGACACTTACAACGCAGAATGCGCTTGCAGACACAACTAGTTTTTCACGTGAAAATCGACCGAACTTATAAACTAACAAGGATTATAATAGCATAACAGTATATGGCACTGGTGACGAGGATGGGTGGTGTATAGTTAGTTCAAACACCAGCAAAACAAACAGGAATTGAGGGGCGTCGAGTGGACCGCCCGCAAATTCGCACTTCAAGTTGAGGCTTCAGGGAATAGGAGCAAACGATACGGGGGTATTCGAGGGAAACATCCAATGACATTGTTTGTCCAGTCTCCAGCTATTTGTTTTTAGCTGAACAAAACCACAAGGTAACTGGGAGCGATATCAAATGACATAGGACTATGTACGAGTTTAAGATTTGCCTATGAGCCGATGATGGTGGTAAGCATGGGAGAAACCACATCATTTGATATTATTCATTAAGCCGTCGGTCCTGGTAATTCTCATAAATTTTTATTTTTTTTATTACTTATAAAATTGGTAATGATATACAGAATTAGTATAATTAACTTAATATTTATTACTATAGTATAAATAAATCAATAAATAAATATACTACGACAATACACACATCGCCATCTAGCCCCAAAGCGTAGCTTGTGTTATGGGTAGGTACTAAGATAGCGGATGAATATTTTTTTATGAATATAATACACATCAATACTTATAATATACAGATAAACACCCAGACACTGAAAAACATTCAAGTTCATCACACAAACATTTTCCAGTTGTGGGAATCGAGCCCACGACCTTGGACTCAGAAAGCAGGGTCGCTGCCCACTGTGCCACTCGGCCGTCAAAGTATGAATTGTGTCGCAAGCTATCTACAAAAGACGGATTATTTAAGCCCGCTAACCCGCATTGGAGGAGCGTCGTGGCCCTAAGCAGGGCGCACATCTAGACACATATGGTAGGCTTTAACGATTATTAACAGACAGCGACAATTTAGATTTTTTAATTTCAGTCTATAATTTGCAGACCAAAGTCTTTTACACAGAAAACCAATTCGTAACTATTTTTGGCCCAACCTGGGTATTTAACCCAGAACCTGCTGTCTAGGCAAACATTCTAACTAGAAGACCAACGAGTCAGTTAAGCGAATACGCTGTTCACAAAAATATCGATATCAATGAATTCGCAAAGGAAGACGTCCAAGAATTCCGCTGTCTCAACGTAGGTATAGTTTGTATTAGAATTCATACTGCATATTCGTTCGGATGCACGATTGGTTGCTTTACCTATAAATTGCAATGCATGCATTGAGCTGGCTATCTCGAAAGAAAAGTCTACATACTTAAATGTATCATAAATAACGTGCCTAACCGGCTTGAAAAGATTTTGTCTACTGTTATATAATATCAAACGACCTGTGGTGTTCGGGTTGTGTGTATGTGTGCTTAATATGCAGGAAGAAAGAATGCACGTTGAGACTGATCATGAAAATTTTTTTTTTATTCCGCCTCGGAGTTAGGAAATTGGCATTGTCCATGCCTACGGTCACATTTTTTAAATATGTAATGTGTCCTTTCTTTTTTCTATTAACATAATCTTTGGAATATTAATAAAACATTTTATCTTAAAAAATAAAAAATTAAAAGATGATTTTATTCGATTGACGTCATTATAAAGCATAGAATAATAATCCTTACAAACAAAGACAATTAAAAAAATTCTTATGTTAATTGGACCTATTCGTCCAGATTTTTTTTTAATTGTCTTTGTGTGTAAGGATTATTATTCTATGCTTAATAATGAGGTTAACTTAAGCTTAAGGTTAACACAATATATAGAGGAAGTTCAAAAGTCTATGAGTATTGAATCTGCGCGTAAAAATCACCTAACCACCATTAGTTAACGTAAGCGAAACCGCGTGAAATAGCCAGTAATTCATATGAATAAATCAAGAAATCTCGGCCACGAATAAACAAAAAGTTCGGATCAATCAAGTGCAAAATATATCCCAAAAATTCGTGAACAGTTTTTCGATCCACCGATTCCGGAATCGAAACATTGAAGCGTATAAAAATCGAGTCCTATTCCCATAATATGAATGCGAATAAAGCGATTGTCAAGCATTCAGAGTCGCTCGCGTGTACACATTTAATTGTGACCGGAGGAAACAGATGCTGATGACGGGGGCCCGAGGGACTGAAATGGAGAAAGTTTATGTTTAATTCGTTATTTATTTATGTTTTAAAAGTGCCTTATCCTGTTGTTACTCTTACTCATAAGATAAACGAATCCGTCGGAACGTATATTGGCCAAGCAGGTACATCTTTACATTTATACTAATACTTATACTAATATTATAAAGAGAAAATGTTTTTTGTTTGTTTGTTTGGTTGTTTGTACCATATAGGCTCCGAAAGTACTGGACCGATTTAATCCATTTCTTCACCACGAGCAAGCTCAACTTAAGAAAATTGCAATAATGTAACCTAAAGTCTCAATGTTTTGCCTATAAAATTCGTTACTTGACGTGCGCTGAGAAAACTATTAGTGATAGGTACATAAAGATGATGTACCACCTATATTTAATCAGGAGAATATATCTAACTAGGAATCCTAGTTAAGTCGCAATAGAAGCTTTTCTATTCTAAAATTTCACAAGCTCGCCGGTAGAAACAAAAGTGGGTCACATTAGTATCGCAGTATTATTTTTTATTGAAATATACCTTCAACTATTTTACCATCAAGGGTATTAAAATAATAGTAAACAACTATTTAATTCATTCAAATCGAACATTTAATTTAGGAGTTATCGCGAGTTTATTAAGGACTGCACCGAAACTGAAATTAAACGCATTAATTAAAAATGTATTATTATTTTAGGCTAAAATCTTATATTTAATGCCTGTGTTACTTTTGGATAGGTAAAGTCTATTCGGTACAAACAAAAAATCTTTTCGAATAATATTATTTATAGATAACTGAGCATGCTATAGTTTATTTTTACTAATATTATTGTATATTTAACCTTCACGGGCCGGGCATAAGAAAAAATGGGAGGTGTAATGTAGGTGTATCTACAGACTATCGCTCCACTTTAAATTACGAAGGTGTACAAACAATTTCTTTTTTAAAAGATTAAGCATCTTCTATCATTAAAGGCATTTATTTAATATCCTGCTATATCAAAGATACTACACTCACCTCCTCTTCGATACCTATCAGCTAAATAAAACAAACATGTCCAAGCGATGAGCGGGTCCACTCGACACTGATCGCTTTATAAAAAGCATTAACCAAACAGTGACATAGAAACCTCTTTGGATATTTTTATCTCTTTTTAATACTCGGTGGTCCCTGTTATTGTAAACATTGCTAGATTAATCAATATCATAATGTGCCTGTTGTGCGTTTGAAGCCTTTTTATAGGCAACAACTTGTAACCACACGTTTGTAATGTAAGTTTTGACGCTTTGACTGTCCTACATTTTAGACGACTGCCTATAAAGAAGTGCAAAGTTTTCACGGTTCATTCTATGTTACTAATGCCCGTTTTCACTTACGACGTATAAGGCAATACCTAAGTAAATAACGCCTGAAGATTTCTCGGCATACTCAACCATCGATTTTCACTAGGCAACTCATATAACCTAACTTGTCTATGGCCACAAGGTATGGTATCTTGTGTTTGTATTATCTTTACGGTTATTAAAAAAAACCTTTTTTTTTCATCTGTCCAGTGTCAGTTCACGAGTCCCCTAAACTTTACGATCCCGAATACTGAATACGTTATTTTAGACGGCAACTTACGTCGTTAGACATCACATAACAGTTCGAGTAACGTCTTTTTTCTAGGAATCACCTATATGACTAGGCACCCGATTAATGCGATTCCTTGGTTAAGAAAAAAGGGTATAAGGGGCTTTCTTTATTCCAAGATAACTTTCAATTGCCTGAACTGACACTGGCACATACCTACATTTTTTTTAATAAAATCAATTATGGCACCTGTATAACGCAATTTCCAAATTTGAGTTAACATAACTGCCATACGCCTAGGCAATAACAGGTTTTCCCGCTAAAATCTTGACTGCATCATCTCTTACCACCATGTTACTGCATTATTTCTTACCAGGTTTGATTTATCAACGAAAAATCATAGAGAAACGTATGGTTATTTACAAGTACCTGTAGGTAGGCCCCTATTTATTGAAAAGGGATCCGAATTTCAGTATAATTTTATTATGTTAATTAAACCGCATAACTATTTGCAAATTAGCATTGAATAATGTTCGCTGCGAAAACCTTGTTACCTAATCTATACTCGGTAGCCCGTAATATTAAATGAATAATAATAGCCAGAACGCGAGAGTTACTGCTGGAAATATTTTGTTTTAATAGTTGCAAACCAAAAAATGTGTCATCATCATGTCAACCTGGACTGTGCTGAATATAGGCCTTTTGTAGGGAGTTCCAAATACCGCGGGCTTGTACAGATCTCTTCAAGCGGCTCCCAGTGACTCATATGATGTCGGTTACCGGTACGGGGTCTCCATTCCAGCACCATGGGACCCCAACATCTATCAGTTCTTCGTGCTATGGGCCCGACCGCTACAACTTCAGTTTCAGGACTCGTTGAGCAATGTCTGTAACTCTAGTTCTTCACCAACACTACCCGGTTAAGTTTTATTTTGGGCTTCTTCTTGCAAGGGCGCGTTGGGAACCCTCGTAGAAAGTAAATATTGTCAGCATATCACAACCATGTTTATGTAATATACTCATTTTTATGTAATATACGCATCAAAAATGCCATCTATTTGTTTGAAATAATACCTATTTGACTTTGGTCTACTGGGACTTTATACTTGAGATCTAAAGACTCGGCTAATTTCATCTCGATTTTAATTAAGTAAAGAGCTGACTGTATATTACATATGTAGTACCATGAAAGCCACAAAACGAAGAAGAAGAAATACCGTAGTCCGTAACGACTTATCTTTGAAAGATTTCGCAAGGACTTTTGTCAATAAGGAAAACCTACTTATCAAGCAAATAGGAATACCACGCAACCATTCAAGCGTTTAATTAAAAAATATTTACATATACAAGGTAATTGAACAATCTATTTAACTATATTGTTCGCACTTTTACCGTCGACGTGGGATTACCGAAACCATTATCTCGGTAGACAAGTGCGGAGTCAAACTTTTCTTAGTATACTATACTTAGTTTAAACTAGTATTTAGTAGTGTAGATTTACAACACTGGTACCTATGCTAAAAAGTGATATTTTATTAAAGTGTAGTAGTATTAGGGGTATAAGGTATATCCTTAAATAATCACAAATTAGGTACCTGTCTACTTGAGTTTTTTCATGGCGCTTTAGTTTCCTAGTTTTTGGGAATGCTAATTAAATGAAATTATTGACATCTCATTATTCTTCTTTGCTAGCCGTAACGACCACCTTCTTATACTTATATACCTACCTAGGTAAAGTTGCCACGTTAGTTTAGCTCTAGCCTTATATTATGCTGACCTAGAAGTAGCTGCCACCTGGGGCCGCTGGGACCCTTAGTAGACTACCTACGTTTTAATTTTTTTTTTTATAACTCTAGTTCACTCGGGCAATGGTCGTGTATACGAGATGTAACCCGACACAGCTCCATCGTTGTTGTCAGTCCTCTGCCACGCACTCGTCACGCAATGATAAAACTACGGAGTCTAGCGGACATATATTTAATTCAACCTAATCTCAACTTAAATATAAATATATAAATATACTACGACAATAGACACATCGCCATCTAGTTCCAAAGTAAGCGTAGCTTGTGTTATGGGTACTAAGATGACTGATGAATATTTTTATGAATTATGTACATAGATACTTATAGTATACAGATAAAAATCCCGACACTGAAAAACATCCATGTTCATCACACAAACATTTTCCAGTTTTAGAGATCGAACCAAAACTGCTCGCTACTGTTACGACACAATCTTTCAACTTTTTATACTTTAGTAGATAATAGAAAGAAAGAAGGACCACGGTAGCGTCCGATAAGCACGTAAGTAAACGGACCGAAAGCTTTCCGCTGAAGATGTTTGTCCGCGCCGTCTGGATACGTATTTATTTACACATGTAGCCCGATGTGTTTCTAATGAGCTTCTCTGTTTTCTCGACGATCAATAAATACGCTGTTATATCAACTACCAGTCTTTGTGCTTAGCGACCACCGTCCATAATTACGTTCGGGAGGGAATGCTCAAATATTTACCCAAAACTTTCTTCCATTAATGAGCTACCGATATTGTTTACGGTTTTTTAAATCTTACCTAATGTTTGAAGAGAAACGTATAAAATATTCAAAAATAAATATTCAATAATAATATTGTTTGATTGTCTCGTTTATTTATATTGCAATGTTTGTTATTTTAGACAGTGGGTTTTTTGGGTGGAATTTCAAGAAATGCAGAAAGAATAATATTGGTGAGAAAGTAAATAATATCAGCAGTGAATAAAAGAAACTATACAAGGTTTTGTATGCTATTCGTATTTCGTATAAACTGGTTTAATTCTGTAAAGAAATATTGATTTTGCTCTTGATATTGGCTTTGAAAAGAAACCTTCCTAGCTGCAGCGTGTTATAAAATAGACATATTATTAACTTGTAGACGATTTTGAGTGCAGATTACTGGATGGAGTGAAACGTGAACATTAGGCATAATCTATGACTTGTATTTAAAGAAGGTATATTTTGAGAATACCACATGTTCAAAAATTAGTATTACCAAATATGATGAAATAATTAATCATCATATGAACCCATTACCGGTCCACAACTGGGCACTGGTCTCCTCCCACAATAAGAAGGGGCTAGGGTGTAGTCCACCACGCTGGCCCAGTGCGGTTTGGTGGACTAAAGTAATAATTAATAGCAACTCGAAAACTAGGTAAAAAAACTTTTTGTTTGTGTAGATATTTCGTACATAACTCCGGTTCCGAAACCTAGAGGATGGTACGTTCCAAATCAAAACAGTGTTCTTCAAATTTCAGTGTACCTATACGTACACTTAAAGTAAATTAATGCACACATGACTAAATAGTGATAGTAAAGATAAATTAAAAATAAATTTGTTGTTTATGAAGACCCAAATCAAAATATGGAAACTTATTCTAGTCCAATTGCCAATTGTCATCGTATAATTTTATCAAAAGCAACCACATTGGGATAATGTAAAGTCCCAAGTCATCTCGACAAACGTAGATGGGTCGCTTTTCAAAATAATCCGAGGACAGGCGAGTTTGCCTCCATTGTGCGCCAGTGTCAACACTCGAGGCTTCCACGAAGGCTTTGCGTCTAGCTTTCAAAACTTCACACTTACAATGGACGTGTTTACGTTGTATAAACTTTAAATTATTGATCGGAATTCAGTTTTCTTTATTTTATAATACCACATTTATACTGTAGTGGTTCGTTCTGCCAGATGCGGAGCTCAAAACCCAAGTACCTTATAATTTAGCGTGCGTAACCATCATATGAGTAAGTAGATAAAAAAGGTAAACGTTGTTTTCGTACGGTAGTTTTTATTTTTAAGTACATCTTATTAAATACAGAATCAGTGTAGCGCCTTAGATCACCATGTTTTTAACTATTTGTTTTTAAGAAACAATTTGCCAATTTTATCATCATTTTCGACCGAACGGTAATAGCGCTGATCGAAAAATTGTCTGGAGATGGAGAATTGAAGAATTTAAACATTAAAGTCAAATCATTCGTGCAGTAGAATATACTACGAATATATACGTGCAGTAGGCTATACGAAGTTAGGTATTAAATTAAGTAAGGAAATTGTAATTATCATTAATTTTCATTTTCCTAAAAAAAAGTATCCATAAAACGTAAGCATAGAAAAAATTAATTATTTTCACTTTATAGTTAACGCCGTGAGATAATAAAAAAAAATATACCTAGCAACTAAGCCGAGTATATTTAATGGGCGACTTCTAGCATCACTTCGCGGTACCTAATGCAAAAATATATGAACGCTCGATAGGCAAATATGTCTAATTGGTGTGGTGTCTACGGGACTATACTGACGGACATCTGTTCGGACTCATTAGTTTGACGCTTTTCGTTCGCCAGAAGCGAATATTTCTTGGCCAACAAGTTACCTAGGTAAAAAGTTGCTTTTATATAGACCGTAGAATATAGACCGTATAGTATAGTGGTTTATTCGAATAGACGAAAGTACTTAACCGTTCTGTTTTGGTTTTCTATATGTACCTTACCTTTATGTTGTTACCAACAACAGTTAGTGCATGACACACCACTTCAATTGATTCGAGTGCAGGGTTCATTTCAAGAAGTCTCGGCGTCTGTTTGTTTCCTCGTATGTTTGTCTGTCATTGTGGCAGCGCCACATGTTTGCCTTTACATTCTTTGTCTAAGAGCCTCTGACCCTTGGGCTCTTGAAAATTGACTTTTGTCTTTAAAACGTACCTACCTAATATACCTTTATAAGTATCCACCCACAGAATTTAAAAACTTCCATTTAATTTCTTCATCAGACTATAAACATATAACTCTGCTTAGAGAGGTTCTGAGAGTAGGACTTCGGGATGGTACCCACTGAGATTTCTTTTAAAAGTAAAATTCATTAGAATCTAAGAATTCTTGGTCTAGAATCCTGTAATCAAAGTCGAATTCAAATATTTCTTAATTCAGATAAGCCCTCAAAAGCATTTTTGATCTTTACATACAAAATTCGTACATGGCTTTGAGAAGATTCTGATAATCGTCAACGTAGATTGATTCGTCAGTTAAAGCTAGAGCTACGAGGGTTCAAAAAGCGCACTGGTTTAAGAAAAGCCCGTAACAAAATTAGCCGGTTGTTCATTTTGTTATAACCATCACACAGAGTCACCCACAACTATTTAAACAGCAATCTAGTAAGAGTAATGATTCTTACCCAAGCACTTTATCGCTTACGTAATCTCTTAAGCTATAATAGGACATTTTTTATAAGCTTTGCATATAATTACACTTATGGTGCTAGCCTTATATCATAACTATCATGGCCCACTATGTGTCCATTACGAGATTCCTGCTGTATACTTTTTTATATATGAAATAAATAATTTTTTTTTTTAAATTATTAACAATGCTTAAGAATAAATTAAAATACACTATTAAAAATTTATAAAAAAAAACTTCCACTCTCCGCTTGCGGGGCTTTTGAATGCCCAAGCAACCGGTGGTCAGGGCTCCAGAGTGAGAAACCTCCTCACAATACGCGCCGTTTCAAGGACTACTGCCTTCTGTATCCGACCCTTGATCCAACAACCAAGCGAAAGCTTCTTGAGATGTTGGTCGAAGCTTTTCGCGAGAAGACCATTGACTGAAACGACTATCGGAACAAAAACGGTCGACTTCCACATGACGGTATTCTCGTGAGCAAGGTCAAGGTATTTAGATACTTTTTCCTTTTTAGCTTTTACCAGATTATCGTCATGTGGAATAGTTATGTCAACAATTATTGCACGGCGCACTGATCGATCATGATTATTACATTATTATTATTATACTACAGAACACGGATCTCCTCACAATCTGGTTTAAACCGTAGTCCACTACGCTGGTCAAGCGCAGTTGGCTAAACAAGTCTTTGAGAACACTGAGGATGCATGCAGGTTTCCTCACGATGTTTTCCTTGATCGTTAAAGCAAATGATTTATAATTGCTCAAAACACGCATAGCTCGGAAAAGTTACAGACGCGTGCCGTTCGTAGTCGAGCCTCTAAACCTAACACTTAGATAATTTATTTGAATTTTACGGGGCAATCGAATAATTTCTTTGCTAGGTACAAAATGCTGTGCCTGATGGATTTACAAGGTTTTTATTTCATAATAAATCAATGACACGCTCCTTTTGTAACATTAGAATATAAAGTTAAAAAGGGCCTATTTATTCAAACTCAAAAATGTTTTATTCATGTAGACCTTATTACAGGCACTTATGAAGCGTTCATACATTTAACATATTACACTAGTTAGTGATGTTGATAACTGCATTCGTTAACTTAAAACTAAAGCTAGGAGGCCTGGTGTAAGAAGAGCCCACAACAAACTTAGCCAGGTTTTTTTTTGTTATCACCATCTCACAGTCTAGTTAATGTTGAGCTATGAAGTAAGAGCAATTCATACCCAAGCTTTTTTATCATACATGTAATCCTTACTATTATAATAGGATTTTTCTATTTTATGAAAATATATTTCTGAAAAGTGGCACGTAATTAGTAGCTATGTTCGTATGCAGCTTGTAATGTACAAGCGATGTATTCAAAATGAGCCAGAAGTGAAAATCAAGCGACTACCGAGCAACCCTTACATGCAAGAGCAATTTCCCAGCACGTAGTTGCGAGTAACTGACATACGTCGTATTAGGTTAGCGTTCAAGTGGAGTTAGTGCCACAGCGTACCATCTATCAGTTAGATCACTAATAAACTGTTTGATTCATAAGTAGTTTTATGGCCTTTTTACACTAAACCTAGTAAACGCTTAAATGGGATAATCGCTTAATCGGCCTTATAATTAAGATAGAGAATTAAGTATGTAATAATTAAAGTATGCCTAGAGAAAAAAAAACGACACCGATTTGACGGTGCGCAATGTTTAGGGAATTTATAAACTGACACTTGACAGATGAGAACAAATATATCTAAATTAAGTTTTTTTTTAATAACCTCAAAACCATACGAAAACTGAAAAATATTATAATAAATAAAATAAATAAGCCATTTAATACAAAGTAACATATTAAACATTAGAAAAAAAAAATAAAAAATAGAAAATACAAATAATAAACATGAATTAAAGTTAATTGGGTATCTACGGGTAAAGGCCTCCTCCATCTTGCTCCACTGCACTCTATTGGTGGCGAGCCTCATCCAAGTGAATGCATTGCCTTGTGCGTCATTTGTGAAAAAGGGCATTATTTACATACCGCCGTTAGTTAACGAGGGTTATAATCACCATCACCTTACAACAATGCAAAACAACGTACTACGAACATGAAATGAAGGGTGATAAACGACTAAGACTCCGGGAGGTATCTTTGCAACGTTCGAGTCCATGTAGGACTGCGGTGCATCGATAATGCAGTCGCATTTATATCAAAATACCTACCAACTCAATGTCATGAACATAAATATCTGGCAAGTATGCTATTTACTGTAACAAGGTATTTGAAAACAGAAGTTTAAGAACTACCCCGCCTAAATTCACTATCTATATAATTTTGCAGTCATTTAAGTATCCCAAGACTATTTATATAAGATATCAAAAGTGAATATGTGCAACACTGACAATAAAATCTACTACTTATTGCTTTGAATACTTTTATCAGTTAACACAAGACCGGTGTCTTGATAAGCTTTTATTAAAGTTATTTTTCCAATAAGACATTCTATAGTTATATTGTTAGCAAGCAGATTAAAACTTTAAACATCGATGACTATACATCAACAATTATTGTATCACTAGCTAATACACTTTATTTTTATCTTGATAAAAAGTTAAAAATACCTGTCCCTGAGCTTTCTCTTAAAAGGTTCGATGTAGTAGCATTCTGCAAGGTGACTCTGCACACTCAGTATTACCATTCCTGTAACATATTTACACTATGCCACAGAGTAGGTAGTATGCAAATTCGCCACTGCCTCGGGCGCGCTGTTTGTGCGGTAATATTTATTAGGTATGTGCCAGCATTTCGCTACATCGCTTTACATATCGTACACGTAGCGCTCGCTCCAATGAGGGTGAATAAATTTGTTTTTTGTTGCGTGCAAAACTGTTTACATAAGAAGTCTCGATAGATGTTTTCGTGTTAGAAGGTAAATTTTCTTTTTGCATTGAGATATTATTTTATTTGATATTCATATTTATTCATTATATTTCTCTGTTTCTATGTTACTTACGATTGATTGGCTCAACTGCTTAGAACTGATAGGCAGACTGCCTATCTATCTAAGCAGTTACTAAATACAAATCATTAAATTAATAACATATAAAAAAAAAATTAAAAAACCGCGCAGAAACGGCCTTATCGCTTTAAGAGTACCCCTACAAACTGAGTCTCCAGATAACCCTAAAAAATACAAGTAAGGGAAAACAACTTAAAAAATAAAATTGGCACAAAGATCCTTGCTTCCTGTCAACGGTCGGTAGAAATATTTTATCCCATATATAGGTTTATTTGGGATAAAATATATAACGGATTCTTAAATGTTCCATAACAGCTGAGCAAACAAATACCAAACCAATTCATTTTAAAGGCTAGTGCTAGCGAACGATTTTACTATCGCAGAATCCGCAGTTAAATTCTGAATATGTGAGAATATTAAGACCTGAAATTCATTCAAATGTTTCCATCGCCTGTCTTAAATTGAAGGACTATAACTTAGACGAAATAGCTGTTAGAACTACAGACAAAAGTCATAAAATACAAAGCAGACAGCGTGGCGTTACAACTATGGAAGGGTAGGGGTAGTTACAACATCACCTTTGTTTTCAAAATGGCCGACGCAATCTTACACCGCTTCAATAACTCATATTGCCCCATTACCGAAGAGCTTTGCATTGTTTTACTCACCACGCGTCAGAGGGGTCAATGAAAAGTTGTCATGTCGACACGCATTGTTAATTTGATTCGATTGATTCTTACCGAAAGCGATACCGCGGCATTGTTTGTACGACTTTATAACGAGGCGGCAAACGCGTTCTTTGTGCTGAGGCCGTTGTGGGGGTGGAGCCAAACTTTTGAGACGTGGAATGAAAGGCGCCGCGATGACGAGGCGCGAGCCTGATTTGTGTCCAAGTCACCAGATTATCTACCTGTTTGCACTAATTCGATCGTGCGAAAGTCGATTTCAATTTGTATGGCATCTAAAGCGCGATATCCAGTTACAACACTTCGAAACATTAAATATTATGTTAGGATACCTATTTATATTGTTATTTAACCTTCCAACTTTTTAATCGTGTAATTCCAATATCTAAATTAGCTTGGTACTTTTTAAGCAAATATTAGTGTACCGTTTTTTTTAATGCCACTCGAATGTAACATTACAATTTCTAAAAACTTAAATCTAATGTTAATAATAAAAAAAATAGACTAACGTTTCTTCAAAAAGCGCACCCCCTGGTCCCAAAAGGTCCCTGGTCCGAAAAGTGCCCATCAGACTTGCAGCTTTTATATAGCTATAGACAACCTTCAGACCAAGTTATCCCCACAGCCTCTCTTCCCGTAAACGACGGCCAATCTCCCGGATGAAAACCTTAGTGCAACCCCAGCAACCAGTTATCTCCACCGCCAACGGGACGAAGCCGTGTAATGGTCTGCCGTAATGGTCTACAATATTTTAGGTATTTTTTTGCTGGCCGCGTATTCCGCAGCTTGACTAGTTACCACCCCACTGAATCCGAGGTTTCGAAGTCTTGCGAAGACTTGCGAAGCAAGTCCTACCACAACAAGTTAGCCCGCATCATCAACGCATATCTGACCGATGAACTAACTTTGCCAACGGGTTGCTAAGCGGCAAGAAAAATATGCGGTTGGCTGACAAATGTCGCTTTCAAATGATGTGTTTTGTATGAAGACCACGAGTTGGCAACTAGTTGAAGAAGTTAGTGAATCGGGCAGAAGTAAAGTCACTCATATTTCCCCATTACCGAAGAACTTTGCATTGTTTTACTGATCACTCTCAGACTTTATACCGAAGCGGCAAACGCGCTCTTTGTGCTGAGGTACAGGTGAGATTGCAGTCAATATACCATTACAAGTTACTCACTTGTAATGGTATAAATAATCCATTTGTCAAAACGAATCTCCTATGACTTGGGTCACACGTAGCGAGCAACGTTGCGTTACACAGCACCACTCTTTGTGCCTTCCAAATGATTGTTTTATATTTGTAAAGCGACTAGTGCCCCTATTCCGACCCACTGACGTAATGTAGCATTTCAATTAATTTGTATCTGAACGTTTTTTTAAGAACAATAATGGCTATGCGCGTCACGTCACGCGGTGATTTTAATAAAGGTGTCAGAATTAATGTTGTAGTCAAACTTTCTTATAAACATAAGTATTTATTAAGAAAACAGACAATAGTAGATATTTGTACGATATTAGTGTCAGAATGTAACATTTATGAACTTGATAATGAGCTGTCTCGTTGGACAAACAAGGCAGATGCCAAACTTGATCATGCCTTTATTTCTCTGGCTTAGGATGTTTTGTTTCCCGTGCAACTAAGATATTCTTCACGCCTTTATGAAAACGACAAAAATCCTCCTCTTATACCAGTCGTATATAAATTCTTGGGTAGGCAGTGCTTTTATGCATGTATAAAGTGCACGCCACTGCTCAGGCGACGATTGGTGTGAAAGGGTTACGGACGGTGATTAGTCCGCAGGCTTCCGAGAAAGTCCTGCCTGTGCTAGCCCTGCTGAAGGGCGTTGTTGCCGAACCACCTTACGAAGCTTAACACCTGCCCCTCGTGTTGATGGACACTGGGCAGCACGTTGCGGAACGTGTCCCTATCTTACCCTAAGCAGCGTTGCTCAGTTTGTAAACAATAGTTTTCCACTTACCATCGGGTGGGACATCTACTTGGCTTGTCAATTATTACTGTTAAAAAAATCTCAACATCAAACCGATGCCGGCGAAATTATAGACGTGCCGCGTGATCACAGAGCTGCTAATGCACGATGCAAGCTTAATGCGACCGCCACTCAATATAAAGTCAGAGTAAAAAAAAATACTAAAAAAAATGGTAGAGGAGTTCTCCCGGCACTCCACCATCAACAGCTTTATTGTGACGAGCATAAATTGCTTAAAAACAATATAGGACCGTTATCGAATCGCAACCCTGGCAACAATTGTTATTGTGTAGTTTCGCTGGCCATCCGTTGTCTTTATCGACAACTTTACTTGACCAAATGGTAGTTTCGAATTTACTTTAAAAAAAAATCAAATCTATAGTGATTTGATGGTGTCCCTATAATATTTGAAGAGTTCCCTCGCTTTCTCCAGGATCTCTTCAACAAATATTGACCTAAGGTAAATGGGACCACATGGGAAATATAAAATTTCAAAATAAAAAAAAAAAAAAATCTGTTCATAAATGACTGTTGAAGAGTTCTGAGGTAACTAAAAAAATACTACCGAATTGAAAACCTCCACTTTTTTTACAAGTCGGTTAAAAAATGGTAACAAAATTTCGTTTCATGAATTTTCGCACTATAAGTTTCTATCCCGTCTGATTCTGCGATGACAACCATTCATGCTTATTTTGGGATAAGGTACTTCCTAGGCCCAACATAAATCACCTTTAGTTTAAGTAAGCCTATTATTCCCGTTTACGGAAAAGAAGCGTTTGATAAGAAACATCGAGGACCGGGTGTGGTGGCACTCTTTGGGAAAGTTTCTTGCTCTCATAATCACCATTAACAACACAATACCGGCCCACTGCAGGGACTCTCCTCCTCTCAAAATTAGAAAGGTATTGAACCGTAGTCCTCAACGCTGGTGAATTGCGGATTGATAGAGTTCACACACTGAGAACTATCAGGCATGCAGGTTTTCTCACGACATTTTCCCCACCTTTAAAGCAAGTGGCATTTAATTGCTTAAAAACAACAAACCCAATAAGGTGCGCATGCACCTTCTCCGTAAGCCGTAAACCGAACTTTTTTTGCTTACTTTATAAGCTTCGTGACTACCTCCGACCCTTGGGCAGGACGGACGTTATTTATGACTTCCTCCATTTAACAGGGGCATACCCCAACTAAACCCACCGTCCATAACCCTCTTTTTGGCTGTATTAGACGCCCGGGAAAACTTACTTCCCGGACGGCCGCGGATCTTAGTCCCCCCTAAAGCCGAAGTCCTAACTCTAGCACCGTTATAAATCTCTCTGAAAAAGGGAAAATCATATACGCAGACAAATCGCATCCAGCTATAAGTCAGTAGATGCCCTCCAATGTTATTCCCACCGGCCGAAATTGTTTTTCCATAATGCTGACGTGTAAATACCGATACTATCTGTCAATCAGATGCGCCGGCGCCGTTAGAACTGAGTGATGAAATAATTGACACTCCAACACGGAAAAAAGTTTGAGATCCCCTTCAATATAATTATGGTTACAAATTTAAAAATTAACACGTACACTGACGCGTTTCCTTTTGCGCGGCCTATGAAAGCTTTCTCACGGCGCTTTTACTCATGTTTTTTTTTTGGTTTTTTTATCTTTTTTTTGTTATGATTTTACTGTGCGTGTGTTAATAATTTTGCTCATCCTAAACAGTTTGACCGATTACTTACTTGGATGGCTCTCAGGAGATAGCGCTGTTGACGAGATTATGATTTTATTTTTTTTAAGCTTCTCACTTTTCATTAAATAAAAATATCGTATATCCGCACGCGTTCTTTGATGCAAAATATCTTTGTGAGGCCAACCTAGTTGCTGTGTCAACTAATTACCTATCTGTATATTTTAATAATTGCTTTATTTTGACTCCCATATCGTTTGAACTCATACAAAGTACTTAGTCACAACAATGCTTCTTGAAATTTCAAATTATGCGGTTCCATATATGCTATTCTTCTTTGGTAAAGGTCGTTTCAGCGGACGAGCTTTTCCTTTGGTGCAAAGAAATAACCCGATGTATACCGTTGTACAGCAAAGTGGTTTTAAGGAACTTGCACCCACTACCAACTGTGTGTTCCTCGATGGATCTTTGGAGGAGAGTTCGATGCGCTTACGTCTGGCAGGTCGTTGGCAGCAGTTGAGCCTATGTGTAACAAACAATTAAACAAATAAAGAGAAACAAATTATCTAATAAATATAATTAAAGATTTTCACCAAGCAATTAATTTCTCAACATTAGTTAACTACCTAAGTACCTACCAACATTATCTACTTACATACTCTAGCAAATTGAAGACTTAAACTACTGACTAAGTATGCCCATTTTTGGTCAAAACTAAATGACTGTACCACTTCCTTTCACCGTTGAGGAGCTAAAATACAAAACGAAAATATAACATATTTGGGTTATTATAGAAAGTGTGGAATTAAATCGTAATTTTGTGTGAAAACGTGACAATTAGGCGTCGGTGTTGTATTAGCCTCTTGGATAACAAAGCGAACGCCGGCGTTTCCTAAAACATTTGAACGAAAGTGGCGAATCATGCCTTCCATTTACGTTTGGTGGGTGTTCACAACCTGTGGTACCATTTTTCTTAAAAGTATTTTCATCTTAACTCTATGAAAACGATTCTTTACGACTGATTTCTACATGACTAAAAGTTAAGTATTTTAGCTATGACTAGTTGCATATAACAGGCTATGCTAGATTTATTTATACCTACTCGGATTAGGTAGTCCCTTAACCTAAACTTGAAATGTAGGTAGGTATCTATAGCATGATTAGCTACCTCTTTTTCTTAACAGAGAAGCTTGTAGTTGATCCTAAAAGTGTAACCTATGAATTAAATTTATTGGAATCCTGAGACTCCATCCTGAAAAACAGGGTTAAGTAGGAGCCAGTTGCCCGGAAGTTATATACTTATAATACTCTATAGTTTCTTTATTTAATAGCTAGTGCACAAATGAAAATAATAATAACACAAATGATAAGAATTCGCAAGTTTAAAAAAATACATTTAAATAAAATCATGAGTATAATTAGAACTCTATTAAGTAAGTAAGTTATCTAAGTATTATCCTACTCTAATAAATATTACCGGTAGGATAGGTACCCAACCTACCGATAATACTTATAAGAGTTTTTAAAATTGAATCTTAAAAAAATGTTTAAAACCCCTGTTCAATATACCAGCCATGTTTGGTTGTTTACACCACTACGAACAACAGTATGATACAAATCTGAGAACACAATAAACTTTACTTTTAGTCAGGAAGTTGATAAGATAACCATCTTTAGATAAACTCGGAAAACAAATTTCCATTCGTAGGGATTTTTCACGTTTAAGTAATTTGTATAAAGCCGTGTAAAACAACATCTGTAGATTAAAACGTTCGATATCTGATTGGAAAACTAATAATTTTATTGGACAACTTTCATTTCTAGTTTGAAATTAAACAGCATTGGTTCTGTGGCAACTTCGTCGTACGAAAGACCGATTTCCGAACGAAGCGACGCAGCTGTCACTTATTAACGTCAACGTGTAGATTGACATACCTGATTGTGACTTGTGGTCTAGGAAATTTTAGGTTAGGATAGAGAGGGTTGCCAGGTTTTCTTTTTTTTTTTACAGTAATAATTGACGGACCAAGCAGATGGTCCACATGATGGTAAGTGTAAACAGAGCGCCTGCGCTGGGTATGTGAGGATCACGTCCGCCATGTGTCCATGTCCGCCATCAAAATGTGGCGTATATTTAAGCCATGAAGTAAGGTTGCGCCTGCCTGTAATTACACCGGCAACTACAGCCTTCAAACCGAAACATAGCAATGTTTTGCAGCCGGTATAATTTCTCTGAAGAGCTCTGTCCACGATTACCTCGGAAAGGACAAAATGTTTATATTCTCCAACAGTTTTATCCACTCGCCAAGCTTGGTCACAAGGGTGGAAACAATATCAAAATAATATGGTTTGGATATAGGTACCTGCACGGGGAAAGGATAAAAATATATCTTCTCCCACAGCTTTATCAACTCTCAGAGCACTGGCACACACGTGTGGATGTTTACTTTAGCAGTTGGGCACGTTACTTATATCCCTCTATCCCCTTGTCAGGGGATATATCCCCTGAGAAGGGTATATATCCCTATGTAGTAGTAGGTAGGTTCTATGTAATCTATATGTGCGCCGAAAACATGCACTCGACCTAAACTGAATTATTACATGACGCTCAAAAAACTCATCTATCAATATTACTACTCACATTAATATTATGAAATTTAAAATTGCAACGTAATATCACCGGTCGGAGCATTTCAAGTTGAGCGCAGACATAAGTTCTCGATTGAAAGACATCACCTTCTCCATATACGCGACATTGGCGAAGTACCTACAGTGTGCCCAGTTGGCACAAATAAAAGTCATAGATACGTAAACAAGAATTGAATTGAAAGACATCTAGTCACTATTAACTTAACCGATGACCGTCCGATTTCCGCTTTCAGCTGCATGTTTCTCTTGCATTCTCGAGTACGCGTTTGCCACTCGAACATTTTGGCCGCGAGAAACTACCCGTTGCCGTATACCATAGCGTGGTATATCGGATCTTAGGGTCTTAAACCTGTTTGGCTCTTTTTATCCATATGGAGCAAAAGTCTGGTGAGGCTTCCTGCCTATAAAACCTTCTCGGTAGCCATCCCCACACATTGAAAGACTCAGAGATTGCACTGGTGACATGAATAACGCCCGTTTTGCTTGTCTCAGGAGGCCATCACCTAGATCGCAATCCATAAAGAGTGCATAGCTTTAGCCAGCAGCTTAACTTTGAAGTCTGTATTTATAAGTTTTCTTAGAGCAAAGCAATACTTTACATAATTTTCGACTCACCAGGAATTTTTATTATAAAATATCTAGCAACTGTAGGTACAGCCGAAATAATTGAAACTACGAGTTTACCACACGTCTTAATTAAATCTTACTAGCAGACCCGCGCGACTTCGTCCGCGAATGAGCAGACTTAAAAAAATATTCGTATGTTGTCGCGGGCTGTTTTATAGAACTTTAAAGAAACATCCGGAAAACACAAATAAAATGACATTTTCTAAAAATGAATCCTAGCTAGATCGATTAATCGCCCCCGAAACCCCCTGTATACTAAATTTCATGAAAATCGTTGGAGCCTACTCCGAGATTCCAATTATATATATACAAGAATTGCTCGTTTAAATATATAAGATATAAGATTTAGTCTGAATCTATTCTTATCTCAGGTTATCCAGTCTATATATTTAAAAGACTTGATACTGAGATCACGATCTGCTTAAGCTTAGCTGGGTTTTTTAAAACCAAGATTGAGCAAGTTAAGTTTGTGACCTATACTTAACTTCTTTATCAACTATGCTCTCTGCATACATAAAGTCTGAGGTCTACGGCGTTAGCTAATACTTAAGCGAAATATAATGCACTCGTAATTTGCAATTAGCGTCGCACGATAGTGTGTTATTAATTTTTTTCCTTGCTTTCTGAATATTTATAGAGCAATTTCACTAAAAGCTCTTGGGTGGGGAAGTTGTGCATTTCTTTAAGTATCACTTTGTTAGGTTTAATGCATAATTGTATTATTATTATATGCGGAAATGTCCCACGTTATTTAAAAGAACGTTAAACAAAAAAACGTTTGACTTGACAGTTTTTAGGCCGAGGGCTCGAACCGAGGAATAACTCGGGTCTCATAGTTAGGTATTTATATATAATTGATGTACTTCTATCTAGACCAACATTAAGTTATTCTATGTATCAATATATATAATTGATAACCCAGTGGGTAGGACTTCGACTTCACTTTCGGAGGGCGGATTTTGAATCCCAGAAACTAACTAAGTTTTAAAATTATGTGCGTTTTAAGCAATTACAATATCCCTGCTTCACCGGTGAATCCAAATTTCGTGAGGAACCCCGCATTCCTGAGAGTTCTTCATAATGTTCTCTAAGGTGTGTGGAGTTCACCAATCCGCATTGGGCCAGCGTGACCTTAACCTCTTCTCAGTGTGGGAGGAGACCCGTGCCCTGAAGTGGTACAGGGTTGATAATGATGTACCACATGCGCCTAAGAATGATGGACACAGAACGGGACTTTTTAAATGCGATGGTTTTCAACTTACCATCAGGTGAAACGAACGAATAGAGTGAAATTAATTTGGATGATTGATAAAATTTGAATAAGTATATGCGCGGAGCGTACAAGCCATCTACTTGGTTTGTCAGATATTATCCACTAGTAAAGAAAAACTACTCTGACTATAGTGAAAAGTCACATTTAACTTTGATGTAAACAACTATGGCCGGCACATGAAGATAATGACTACGCCGGACGGAACCGAAAGACTCGTACGAAGTGGGCATAACGCTTTTTCTGTACGTGACGATTTCTACCGGTTAACTAATTTCTTTATTAGCATTAGCATTTGAGAAAATCAAGATTATGGAATCTTGATTTTCTCAAATGCTGTCAAGGGATGATGCAGTCTAAGATGGTAGCGGGCTAACCTTTTCGAGGTATGGCAGTTATTTTAAGTACCCCTGGTTAAGTTTGGCCTACTTCTTTGTCAGTAAGGTGGACTAGACACGGTCGAAGGCACTCACAATACCCAAAGTCCTGAACACTACCTTTGGTGCTAATCTGAAGACACGTTAAGGAACTTCGATCCATAATATTGAGTTACATAACTGTGTAGGCAGTTCTTTTGTACAAACAAACACCATTGGCCAGCGCAGAGGCTTAAGTTTTACATAATAAGGCAACATGTGAGAAGGCAGTGTAACTTTAAGTGGCACGTTAGGAAGAACACGGCATGGCGGCCCGTACCCTCTAATTACGTACGATCGCTCGATAGCGCTTGCTTTTATCTCCGTCCATTAAGCAAATACACGCCTTCTCACATAATCACATACTACAATATATTTCGACGCTATCAATTAAAAATATTTTGATAGACAAAAGTAAATTCCAATTACGCGGCGCAATAGACGAAATGCCGACGCTAATGGATGTTTGTGTGCAAACACGAAGCATTTTTGTCTACCAATGTTACAGTAATTTTCGTAAAATGGGCGAATAGTGAAACTTTTTATATAAAATAACTAAGCACTGGCAAACATAAAAGCATTTTAAATATATACAACATGTAACCGAATTACGGAATAATGTTGAGGGATGCATATGTATATTTCATAAGGAATCACCCTGAAAAATATTAAATCAAAAGAAGCATTTTTATTTTGCCAAACAAACGAATTTAAAACCTTCTAAGTGTTTACTTATGACAACCCTAATGCAGATAAAAGACCGACACACGCAAAGTACCATAATGGTAAAAGCAAAATTATTAAATAATATTCAACAGTTTGTGGATTTGAATGATGATAATAAATAAGAAAACTAAAATTGCATATAAAGAAAGAAATTGAAACACCATTATGTCAATTGCAGATACAGAAGTGCATATGTAGAAGTGCAGGCGGCTTCGTCCGCTGTACTAAGCATTCGCACTAGCTTCTGCTTGCACCGCCGCGCCCCTAGAAATACGCCCATGGTGATTATGTTAGTACGTTAGTGTCGTATTCGCTCACCGCTGTCACAGCTAAAAGGAGCTTCGAACTCCATTTATTAAAAATGCAACAAATATATTTAAAATGGTATTTTTAAAGTTAATAATTATGTCATATGTACCTACCATTATTGTCATGCGTTCCTTGATTACGGTTTTTAAAAATCCCGCGAAAAAACGTTTGAACAGATTCTTCATAAATAATAAAAAAACAAAGTAGGGTGCATTCGTTTCGGAGCTATGATGTCACAGACAGATATACAATCATACACACGTTACTCATAACACCCTTCATTTTATACCGGGGGTTAAAAATATATCGGAACGAGCTCACAATTAACCTGGCTAATATGTAAATGAGCCAATTTAGGGAGGCTCATTTGAAACGTGATTGAAATTGTCCCGATTCCTGAAATGGCTTGAAATTAAGTGAAATAGAGAGGAAACATGCATCGGCGCGAACAAAGGCCCGCTTTGATAATTTGCGAATTAGCGATGAGTGCTCAGGCGCAATCGAATTAATTAGCCTTTGACAGTTTCTGCTTTAAAAGCTGCGTCTAAATATGGAATCGGCAACTTGCATTTATCGGTGCTTTAACTAGATTAAGCGCTTTGTTATTTTTTAACGCTACACATACCTTCGAGTACCCCGTTTAGCACTTACAAGTTAAGAGAATAGTTAAAAAAAAATAGGAACTCGTTAGTTAGACAGCTACACGCAATAAATATAATATCCTCATTATGAAACTAATAAAACTATTATCTCAACTTATATAAATAACTGTTGAGTCGACCGTTATTGTTCCGATCGTCGTTTCAGTCAATGGTCTTCTCGCGAAAAGCTTCGACCGATATCTTAAAAAGCTTTCGCTTGGTTGTAGGATCAAGGGTTGATACAGAAGGCAGTAGTCCTTGAAACGGCGCGTATTTACACGTTGATTATATCCCTTGTTATATCCAGTGTTATCCCCAGGGGTTATAATCGGGCGATATATTTTTTGTCTCCAGTCCTTGCTAACCCTGCAGGTGTAGTAGTGTTTAGTCCTAGGACCAGGACTCCAGGCTGGCACTAGGAGCGAAAATCTTAAATTGATCATGAATAAAATTAGTTATGTAGGTACCTACCTACATACGGCCGATTGGCGCAGTTTGCACTGACCCTGCTTTCTGAGTCCAAGGCCGTGGGTTCGATTCCCACAACTGGAAAATGTTTGTGTGATGAGCATGAATGTTTTTCAGTGTCTGGGTGTTTATATTCTAAGTATTTATGTATATTATTCATAAAAATATTCATCAGTCACCTTAGTACCCATAAACAAGCTATGCTTACTTTGGGGCTAGGTGGCGATGTGTGTATTGTCGTAGTATATTTATTTATTTATTTATACCTAATTTTATTCATGATACTATTAGTTTAGGATACTGTACGCTCAAAAATATTATTAAGTACGCATTTAAACATATCACAAAATCAATTCATTATAGACATAATACAATTCGTTTTAGTCGTAAACTCCATAAATAATGTTTTGCCAAATCCCTAGCTGTACAGCTGAACAAATAAGAGCTTTAATTAGATATACTATAATATACTATAAATATAAGATAAAAAATATCTTATATAGCTTTTATAAGATATTTTTTACTCTAGCACTCCAGACTTTCGATACTCAAGATAGCCTACGTTTGTGAGCCTACTAATCTCGGACTAAAGGTATTGTAGTCAGAACAACAAGGAAACCACTCGTAAGCTCGATATACTACTAGGCTATGTGCCTTGAAAAGCGCCATAGTGTAAACCGTGTCAAAGTTATGAAAATTAAGCTTAATTTGCTATACTCCGCGAAAAGCAGGCGAATCTGTATACATATTAAATGCCGAGGATCTGTTTGGTGTGGAGTATAAAGATTAAAGAAATTATAAATTATACCATACAGATTCGCCTGCTTTTCGCGGAGTATAGCAAATTAAAGATTCATTTTCATAATACGAGTAAGTATATAATGGAATTCCGCAAAGTAACGCCTGCTTCTATCCAATATTTAAAAACGTGTTAAAGTTTCTTTAAAGGCACCCTTTTTATTACGTCACGACCTAATTTGCAAAACTAGGTGTGAACCTGTACAAGGGAACATTTCCTACCACTAGGTAACGTTATTTGGACGCGTCTAATGGAGTAAGTGCTTTGCCAAATGGCCCGAGCCGCGAGCTTTTAATGCAATTTCGACTCCCTTTGTGAGAGAATTGGCGCAATCAATCCATTTACACTTTGTTTCGCTAACATTCTCCGCCGCTGGCTTTTAGCGACAATATAATTGGCCTTTCAGCCCCAGCGTAGGTACCTATATATTTTGTTGGAAAATATTATTGGAGCCGTTATCTATGCTTATCTGTTATCGACGTCGGAAAATTCTTATGAATATTATAGCACTGTGGTTAGGACTTCAGCTTCACTTTCGGGGGCCGAGTTCGAATCCCAGGATGCACCTCTAACTTAATGTGCGTTTTAAGTAATTATCATGAGAAATCGTAAGTATGGTAATCCTACCCGGACAGATTCTGTCACAAAAGCTGCCCTTCACTAGTGTTCTTATGCATAATGCCTTCCGGTACGTTACGTTAGAATACCTGAATAAATCAATGAAGGTTTTACCATTTAGGTACTTATGAATTAAAAAACACATCAAGACGTAATTATTTTTGACACAATACTAAAATGTCATAAAAGAGCTCCGTTTACTTCAACGTATTTGTTAAAAGCCATAAACATAAACTTTTCATTAGTTTCACCGATCAATCGATCGATCGTGCCTTCTCCATATACAAGACATTGGCGAAGTACCTTGTGCCCAGTTGGCACAGGCAAAAGTCATAAACAAGAATTGAATTGAAGAATTGAATTGAACGTTGCTGGTGTATTAATTTTAATAAATGTGAGATCGAATATTTTATGAAATTTAAAAACTTTAATGAAGAGATCACAAATGTATAAAAAAGTCAATCGTAGAAGCAAATTATTTAATCGTAAGTTATAAGCTCCTAGATACTGACACATTAAAATGAGTTACATACTAGGTAGGTACTATTACTGCTACTTACTTTCTTGGATTTTGACTGCCGATTGGCGCATTGGGCAGCGACCCTGCTTTCTGAGTCCAAGGCCGTGGGTTCGATTCCCACAACTGAATCGGTGGTTTATATGTATCTATATTAAAATTATTTATGTATGTTATTCATAAAAATATTCATCAGTCATCTTAGTACTCATTAGCAAGCTACGCTTGCTTTTGGCCTACGTGGCGATGTGTGTATTGCCGTAGTATTAAAAAAAAATCTTTACCACAGTGCCTACTTCAGTAAAGTTGTGCAATGGGAAGCGTTACAATAAATTAAGCTAAGGACAAACTGAAGCATCTTTTCCGCGTCTAAAGTGGCGTGCAAATTTACCATCAAACATACATTGCCCCACAGCTGGGCACAGATTTCTCTACAAGAATTATTGAGAGCTTAAACCTCTTGAGCGAGCTTATTTTATTATTTAACCTGTTTTATAGGTTAAATAATAAAATGGGAGCGGTAGCCCAGTTCGTAGGAGGGTGCGGTGCGATAGCCCAGGTGTAGGACTTCGAGTACGCTTTCGGTGGGCTTAGTTCGAATCCCAGCACGCACCTTTAACTTTTCTAGTTATTCGCGTTTTAAGCAATCAGAATATCACTTGCTTCAACGGTGAAGGAAAACATCGTGAGGAAACCTTCGTGTCTGAGAGTTCTCTATAATGTTCTTAAAGGCATGTGGAGTTCAGCAGCCCGCACTGGGCCAGCGTGGTGGACTACGTCCTCAACCCCTTCTCATTGTGTGCGTAGACCCGTGCCCTGTAGTGGACCGGTAATGGGTTGATATATATGATATATATAGGCATTAAAATTTCATCTTTGCTAACTATTTCTTCAACTTATTGGCTTGTATTATTATAATTTGTCAACCAATTTGTTTGGATAATAGCATCTAAATAAATCATTATTTATCGCCTATTAATAATATGATTACTTTTCAACAGATGTCAATCGCAATGTTGTATATCCGACTATATTTTGTAATTCCAACATAGAGGAAGAAGTAAATAATAACACAATTGAAATTGTAGAACTGAATTCCGATGCATCCGAAAATGAACAGAAAAACACCAATAATCATTCCTGGTGCAACACAAACGGCAAATTCCAAGAACAACAGGACGATTATAAAGTAAATCGAGCTGCTAGAGATAAGAGACGTCATAATAATGAAAAAGATTTCGTCATAATAAGCGAAAACTTCAACGATGATAAATACAATGACCATGACGTTTTGAATCAGTTTTGTACAGATTTCTACGGTTTTGATTGCTATGACAGAGGTGAGAGAATATCAACAGTAAATAATCCTCGATCAGAATTAATCACATTCATAAATAATTATAAAACCTCTGACACGTCCTCGGATACAAACCTATATGATGACAACGAAGTAATTCAGTGTGACAGAACCATTGAAAATGATTATTGGATCAGTGATCATGATTCAGATACTAGAAATATTACGTATGATGTTGATTGCAATGGCGAAAAGCCAACTTTCTGGATATATGCTTTAAAAAACAAACGTTATATGTCCGAACACGATTTCGAATTATCAAATATTTCTAGCAAGGAATCAACCAGTACTACTGACGACGAACAATCAAGTAATAATATTCCAAACATCCAGAGAATTGCAACACCCATTCCTGCTTATATCCCAAAAATGAATTTTCCTTTATCTCCTACGTTACCAACAGTAACGGAAGTAACAGAACCAAATAAACAAGCCTCGAATAACTCTGATATTAGTACAACAAACACAGAAGACACGACGCATCTGCAAAAACCTTTAAATGGTTGGTTTAAAAACGATACACCTAATGATAAACCGAATTCAGACAACATTGAGCCTTATGAAAATAACTGGCAGCCGTTGTCACCAAGAGAACGAAGAAGATTGAGACTAAATAAGCAAAATGAACTCAATACGCAGAAAGAAACAAAAACACTTTTTTACTGTGAGCCTGAAATTATTATCGGCAATAAAGAACTTACACCTACATTAAATATTGAGAGTTTCGAAAAAGAAATAGATGAAAATAATGAAGACGATCAAGTCAAAAATGAACATCTAGTTTCTTCAGAGAACAAAAATGATAGTGAACCGGATGAACCACTAAACAATCTACAAAAACCGCAAATAAAAATAGGTACTAAAATGAAGACACGTACAAAAGATATCACTGATCCAATAAAAAAACTGGATGGCAACTGGATTGGTCAATCTTTGCCACATTGTGAGAAACTATTAGAAGTATACGATTATAATTTTATGGATACAGAAGACAATGACGCACAGTTAGCTTCTCAAAGCACTGGAGGCGCTATGGAAGAAGGTGCTAGTGAGCTATTGTTCATACGAAACATGTCCCTCTTAAAACCAGCTGAATGGACACAATATTTGCCATTAACTGACAGCGTGCCTTCTTTACATCTGTCTTTATCCATAGACACAGATTTTAATCATGACAAAAAATCATGGCTCAAAAGTTTCTTAAGATTCATTAATTGCTGTAAATAATTGTATAGGTATATTATTTATTTAGGATCAGATAGAATTAAAAAACGTTATTTCAATTGGCGAATTTATTAAATTCAATCACTATCAACTTCCAGTAATTGAAGTACTTAAAAATAAACCTGTTATTGAACAATTTCAATTAGGTACTTGCAAAAGAGACCATCATATTTCACGACACAAAATCATTAAACCATTCTATATACACACTGCACTCGTACTATCACAATATGGTTTTAACACGAGTCGTCGATAACGCTCTGAAATTAAATAGACCATCGGATTATATTTATCAGGAATGTAAAGATCTCGCACAGGGAATTACCATATTCATTACTTTTCAAACAATTGAACTTTATTTATACTTAAGGTGCAATCTAGCCGCGCAATAGTTAATAACATATCACTATGATCATCATCATCATCATCATCATCATCATCATTATCATCATCATTAATGATCAAAAGACTGTTCCCAATATTAGGACTGTTGGGAACAGACCTCCTAATTCATAGGAGAGGGTTTTAGAGCATAGACCTCCAGCTTAAAACTTGCATAATACTTGATAAATAAATCCATTATGCAAGTTTTAAGCTGCATAAGTAGTGAAAACGTAAACCTGCAACTAAGCTGACGGTTGCATGAAGCTTTAACTTGAAATCCAAGCGAACTACTTTTAACGCAAGCAATCCACAAACTTTGGCCCAATCACTAAAGGTGTCAGTTCTGGCAAGTATGTTACAAATTCAACTAACTAGCACGCAAATGTGACGCCATATTTGCACGCAACATACACAATGGAAAGCGTGTAAGGACATACACAGCTAAGGTTTGGAATAGCCATCTGCGTCAAGTACCTTATCTATACTAATAATGAAGCTGAAGGGTTAGTTTGTTTTTTTTTTTGTTTCATAAACGCGCTAATCTCTTGGATACCACTTGGATTCAAAATTCTTCTTTTTGGTATAAGATAGCGCCAAATTTATGAGGAACATTATCCAATCCCTACGATCCTAAGGAGCCGAGCAAATGAAGTAAATGAGCGGGCGGCCGCTACATCTCGGTGGGTTTGGGTATATTGTGTAGAATCAGTTTAATATATGTAAAAAAATTACTTAACAGAAGCTGAGTATATTACGGTTGTTTAAAATTCATTTATAATACTATCAAGCTCAATAATATTTGAATTCATCAATTGAATTGCTGCGATATTATGATTCCATTTTTTTTGTTTTTATTGTTAGTAAATGTATTTTTCGTTTTTCAAAGGAAACTTGAGTTGATACACACAGAAAATACATTTGCAACTTGGAACAGAGAGTCCAGCTCGTTTGCGTGTTGCATTATTATAAAAGATTAAATTATTAGAAAAACACATTATAATTGTGAAAGGATAAATCCTCCATGACGTAAGAAAAATGAGAATTTTATAACAAAATAAGGGCATTAAGTCGCATTAAGTGTTCTGTCGAACATGACGTCATAGCACATTTATTTTTTTTATGTTTCAACTTGTTCTTTTAAAAAACCTATTCAAACAAAAAGTAATAAATATAATTATTGTAATGGAACAATTTGAGACGTCACTGAGATTTAAGTCCGGTTACAACTAGTCCAGTCTATGGACTGGACTAGTTGTAATTCTATGGAACACGAGAAAAACTATTTTTTTTTCGATGAAGTCACGTTCCATAGTACAATTATTATTTAACAAACACCATCCAAAAATAATGATGCATAACTCACTGGTCTAACTACTAATATTTATCTTGTTTATTGCAAACCTCATTATCAACACAATACTATTAATAATGATATAAGATTTCCTTAACGCCTAATGTCTCGTAATAAACTACCTTGTAGAATCACCACAGAAACAATACTCGACATAAAATATATTCCTAATAAAAAGAGCACATAATTTTTCTTAAAGCCATTTTCAATTCATAGTTTGTTCACAAAATAAAAGTTAAATACATTACGCTTATATTAAGCTGGGGCATGGGTTAACAAGTTAATTGAATTTAATATATAATACATGCTTACAAGGTAACTTTCCACTAAAGATTCTATGGATGAAAATAAAAGTATGGAAATAAATGTAAAATGTAAAAACCACTGCAGTACTAAGATTTATGTTATGCGCCTAGACGATTCACGTATATTAAGGATCTGCGCGCGTTAGTGTGAATTTTTCTACCTATTCGCTCGCGTGATAGTTAACTATGTTTTGTATGGAATCGAAAGGACGCCATCTAGTGTCATTACCGTATTCTAACAAAGTTTCCAGTATACAATACTGGTAGGTGACGCTCTTCAGTTTCCATAATGCGTAGGTGTTAAGCCTGGTGCGAGTATAAATATTGAAGATATCCCAGCTCGATCTAGAATCCCAACAATGCCGAACAAGCTGTCAAGGGATCTTGATATACGAGGCGCATAACTAGTATATGCTGAACTTTTTATTTGTTGAAAATACATGATATGTCGACTTAAAAATATGTGTGTACAATTCGTTTTGACTAAAAATAGAATGTGTTCAAAGTAATCAAACTCTGCAACTCATAGTTTTGATGTCCTTCTTCATACCTAGAAATTTGATGTTGAGAAAGGAAAATTCCTATACTTGATAAAAATTATATAAATAGTATAGCTATTTCCCATGCTATTGCAATCAGTTATATAATAAATTCTTTAAACATAGTGCACCAAGTGGACATACATTTAAGGACATCAATCATAGAGTTTGTATGCTAAGCGGGCCAGCGAAATTACTTTTACATTAACTCCAACATTCGGAAAAAAATCATTCCTTTTCTAATTTTTAACAAAAATAACTAAAAAAAGTTAAATACTTGATTAAACGTTAACGACTTGACGATAACTCACAAAGAACTTTGATGCAGTAATAAAATAATATTCCGTATTAACGCGAAGTTTTTTTTCCAATGGCCGGCAAAAAACTAACCTTTGTAACGTTTGAATACAAACACACACTCCGGAGCTTAAACATAAACCTAATTAAATAAATAAAACCCATTTGTGGCGATTCAAATAAAAGTTAGATGCATTTGCAGGATTGACGCACTTTGGATGCGTTTTGCGTACAAGTTACAGTAGTGCGTACAAAAACCACAATAGTACCCGAACATAGTCCATCTTTATTTACTTGTCTTAATATGTTAACAATATTTTCATTACTTTTAGTGTAAAAATGTGTTATGGAATTATTAAAAATAATAAAAACGTAAAAAAAGTATTTTCCATTTAAAAAAAAAAAAGAATTTACACTACAATAATGAAAAGATTGTTTACATCATAACACAAAAGTAAAAAGAGTATACGCATTATGGTCTTGGCATACCATATCTACTCCACACGAACTCGACTCAAGTTGTTATATTGAAAAGTGAGGTTTATGTCGTATATCATTAAGCTCACATTCCAATCCTTTAGTTTCAGTCGGTGTTGAGAGGATTCGTTGTACGTAGGCCAAAAACCGTGCGTTCCAGCGTGTTATAAATGAAACATTTAAGACAGGTGTCAAATGACCTTGACGATTCTAAACTTAAATTTACACGAATAATGGTAATTTTTATTAAAATTATATAGTTCACGATGTTTATTTGATTTCGCACGATTTGTTGATCCATTAACATGGATCGTGAACACATCAGGACGATGCGGTGCATCATGCGATCATGACCCGTGTGTCTGGACCGAAATATCTTCAAATTCAAATTATGGGAAAGCACCTACAAAAATGACCTTGAAAGAAAAAAGCGCACTCTATTTTTACAAGTGTCATGGCGTTTAAAATTCGTATCCAACGTACGAGAAGCCTAGTTCGCAACAATTTTGAGTGCGATGCGCAACCAATGATTATCGACCATAAGGTCGAAGAAGTCATAGCTTTCGGAAGAGCATATTGTAAAATGCGGGTAGAGTTGTCACGAGGCGGAAGGCAGAGCGAACTCGCGGCGTATGTAGAACAGAATGTATGGTTTGCACGAAGCAACTGCGCTCGAGTCCGTTGCTCGCACTGTCTGGTCGTTGAAGTGAAACCACTGGTCTCCGTTGATTGCGAACGCCGTATAGTGACCGGAGCCCGCCCTGGAATTAATATTGCTGGTTACATTGAGGAAACTGTATTTTTTTCTTGAATTTGGGAGTCTATTGCAACGAGGACCTTCTCAGAAAGGGTCCAGAATGATATGCGGATTCTCAGGGGATTTTTACCATTAAATGGGGATTACAACCCCCTTATTTAAAATAGCCAATAACAAAGATTTCCAAGGAGGGTTGAAGCCAATGAGGTCGGTGTTAATAAATACTTTTAGTTAAAGTATTTATTTATATTACGTTATATCCCATGGGCACGTACGCACGTGGGCACGCAGCTCTTTGCATCCTCGTTTCTAATACGCACTGCAAACATGTTGTTTTCTTTCCAGCTCATTTTTTTCCCACCAACTATAATATTAGTACCTTCAAATCAAGTGAATAGTCATAATTTTGGCAAGCGCCCTCCATATTACTTCCATGAGTGATTGAAAAATGGTTTACAAATATTGAAAATTTTTGAATAAACGATGTCATGCACACATAAGGTGGGATAAGGTAAGAAGAAGAGAACTGGGGTAGAATTACGATTATTTAACACCCCGCAAAACAAACGGTCATATGATTATTACATATATAACCCAAAAATATAGTGGTGTTGACCGTTTTTTTTTTTTTAAATATCTAACTTGTCACTCTTAATGGAACTTAACAAATTGATTACAGTCATCGTCCATAGTAGTTAGTGCTTTGAGTGGCAATCAAACGCGCGGTCTAGTAGGATCCCTAGCCACATTCCCCGAAGTCCTTTGTTCCTTTCTGGAACGATTTTGGATGGATATCGTATTTAAAGAGTTTCAGTTTATCTCATATATGTTAGATAGTAAGCTTGTCTATCGCATAAGGGTTTTGTAGTTTTAATAAATAAAACACCTGGGGAAAATAAAATGGGGAAAGTCGGAATAAAAAAAAAGAAATAGATGAATCTACTCATTCACTCACCCAGAGCCGTGGTGAACGATGACTGCGGCGAGATCGTACAGATAGTTCCCGAGGCCGGAGTGTCGCGTGTCGGGCACGTTCGATAGCACGAACCGCGACATGTCCAACGCACTCAGCGGAAACGATATGTTTGTGTCCACTTTTGTTCTGTGACAATGGAATTAAATTACATTCATTAATCTATATCAATTGTTGATGTTGGAAAAGAACAAAATCCGAGTTTCTTGCCGGCTTTTTCTCGGTCGAATCTGACGTGACGTTTTAAAAGGCCAATTTGAAATAAATGAATTTTAAATTTGAATATACTCGGGTGTCGTACGAGGCGAATAAAGGAATATAACGGACAAGGGGCCGCAGCATCCTCCGTGCTACTACTACCACCATCTACTGCGACCACCAACCCGTCTGCCCAGCGTGTTGATTATTTTTTTGGCTTCGACTACACTCTCGGAGGAGCAGAGTTCGAATCCCAGTACGCACTTTCAACTTTTCTGAGTTATGTGCGTTTCAGGCAATTAAAAAATAACTGGCTTCAACTGTGAAGGAGAACATTGTGAGGAAACCTGCATGCTTGAGAGTTCTCCATAATGCTCGCAAAGGTGTGTGGTGTCCACCAATCCGCACTGAGACAACCCCATTTTAACCCCTCTCATTGTGGGAGAAGATCCGTGCTCTGTAGTGAGCCGATATTTATTTGCAGCTGATTGTGATAGTAAAATTTTAAGAAAATAAGCCTCAAATATTACCTAAAGTAATTATGCCACCGAAACCTCTTAAGGTGCAGACATAAGACGTTGGGTAGCCTGCGTACCCTGAACTGCTTAGTGGATTTTTGTTTGCATTTACACGTACTGCAGTAATAACGCTCCGTGTCGGCTAATTCTTCAACCTGGAACAAATCATTTAATTAACTTAGTGATAGAGATTTAGGTTGAGAAGGGAGATGAGGGCATGAGGGGGGGGAATAGTCCTTTTAGTGAAAATTAAAATATATATGGTTGTAACATATGTACAGAGTAATTATACGGTAGTCGCTTTACCAAATTACGAGTGAGTATGCCTCTCAAAACCATGAGAAAATATTATAATTAAAATCTTGTTTCTTTCTTTTCAGTTCTTCAATGATTTTATAAAGATGGCAGATATTGAAGCAGTCGGTATGTTATTTTTTTTTTAATTAAAAAATATCACTTGCTTTAAAGCTGTAGGAAAGCGTCCTGAGGGCACCTCTATGCCTGAGAGTTCTCCATAATTTTCTCAACGTAATGTGAAGTTCACCAATCCGCACTAGGCCAACATGGTATACTACAGGGTAAACCGTTCTCATTCTGAGAGGAGATCCGTGCCCTGTAGTTGGCCGGTAATATGTTAATGATGATGATTCTGCTTCTATCTTTGTTTTTCTATTCTTCTTTTGTTTTTCTACCTTGCACCGTGCAAGTAAAGAGTATAAATAAATAAATAATAAATAAATGTACCTTATTACGATTAACTTACCTGAACGAAACTTGCAAGACAGTCTGTCAAAGAGACAGGCGCTTCGTGTCGACCTATCTCGGGTAATTCCAGGGAAAGATCCAGAAACGGATCGAACTTTTTGCTTTCCGTGCCGCACGCTAGACAACGAACCTGTAATAAAATCAAGTTATTTACTTATACTCTCGAGGTGCTGGTATAGAGATCCCAGGTCGATATACGCAGCGTTGGTTGGTTTCCTCTCCAGATTTTTTTTCAAAGTCCAAAGTCATAAATATATAATATAAATATATATCATAGGTGGCACTTTCGATGCGTACATTACATGAGAATTACACGGTAGTGAGATGATGGCGATAACCATATTCGTAAACTTAAAACTAAAGCTACGAGGGTTCCAAACGCGTCCTAGTCTAAGAAGAAGCTCACAACAAACTTAACCAGGTGAGTTTTTTGCTGTTATCACCATCTCACTTTGTTGTGTATGTATTATTATTTTATTTTTTAATAAAAAAAAATACGTAACGTACCCCATTGGACCTGGGAGGTGGCGCTGCTGACAGTATACTACCAAATTTGATTAAAATATATATTTATATCTCTTGTTTTACGGGCAAGACGACGTTTGCTGTGTCAGCTAGCTAATATTATATAAAATATATTATTAGCTAGCTGACATATAAAATGAATACCTCGCTTTGCAATGTTCCGCCGAAAACAGCAGTTACAATTGAGGCAGAGGGCGCTCGAGGTACAAAATTACCCTCAGCACGGTCTGGCGGCAACAACTGTAAAAGTTCTGTGTGTAATCTGAAACAAATAACACCAAATCCTATATTACTATTTGATAGGTTTGGCTGCAAGATTTATTAGAATATTAGGCTGCAAGATATATTAGAGAATATTTTTACTAAAATAAGAGCTACAAATGTTAAGGGTAGGCAATGCTTTCGTGCTTGTATGAAGTACACGACACTGATTACTGTCAAACGGTCCGAAAACAATACACCAAAATATCCTATTACTGTCAGTTGGGTACACAGAATTTTACACCAGGTTAGGCAGCTGGAAGAAGGAAAAAACCTAGTCTTATACGAATTATATATATTTTTTTAGGGTAGGCAGTGCATTTGTTTATGTATGAAGTGAACTTGTGAATATGGGTGTGTGTTGTGTGTATGGGTGTGCGTGTGTTGCCTGTATGTGCACATACTTTCTATTTTTACCCGATCGATGAACTTTGTATCACCCAATCCCATATAAAATTACCACACCGTAAATAAAAAATAATATTAATATAGGATATATAATGATGTGAACTAAGTATGTACTATTGATGATATGATAAGTAAGCTAAAGTCAACTTTTTCTTAAAGTAAATCAATCATCTTTAAGTATTTAATGTAAAGCTTAGTTTGAAATAATTGTAAGTAAGTTAGAAAATATTAAAACACACTTAATTATAGAAAATCTGTTTTTATCGTTTTTTTTTTATCGCAATTGTTTATAGTTTAAAATATACTATACACTAAAAAGTAATTAAAAGATTGTTGATATTATATCACAAGTTAGAAACGTAGACTTTACAGAATTTACTAACCTGTCCAACATGTACCGCAAGAACTCGTGGGCGTCCTGCTGTTGGTACCCTCTGAACCTCGGCACCACCTTCCAGATGACAAGGAACAGGCACTCCGGAGATATCGCACCCTTTGAACCACATCCACCCGTGTTCAGATTGATAAGGACCTGAACATAAAATAATGATGAGCACTCAAAACAAAAATATTGTGACTGTGAGCGGCAATATTGCTGTCTACTAATCTAATACGAATTGTTTTTTTATTCCAATACAAACCAGGCCTTGACTGCCATCTCACCTGCTGCTAAGTGATGATGCAGTCTAAGATGGTAACGGGCTAAACGGTTAAGCTGACTTTTCGGAGTTATAAACGGTGAAGAAAAACATCTTGAGGAAACCTGCATGCCTGAGAGTTCTCCATGTTCTCAACGGCGTGTAGTCTACAAATCCGCACTTCGCTAGCTTGGTAGACTATGGCCTAAGCCCTTCCCATTCTGAGAGGACATCTGGCCCTTTAGTGGGCCCGTCACGGGTTGGTGATGATGATGAACAACCTAACCCGGCTTCTCAACTACCTTACACCCAATGTAGGTATTAATGTGAGGCAGTTTGGTGGAGTGTTCCACAATACAATTCCAAGGTAAATTTAATTAATCTTTCTCGTAAGGTTTGCCAACGTTTGCAATGTAAGCGTACAAAAATATGTTTGTTAGAACTACACATTACAAATCTTTGAAATTTTTTTTGCCTTTATTTACTATAATAATATATATAATATATCACTCATTCTATCGTTAAAAACTGCATTAGAATGTCTAAATATGTATATAAATGTTATAAGGATCTAAATGTACATACAGCTGGAGCAACTTTGTTTATTACTATGTTAAGAAGATAAAGATTTTACGACTACAAAATGGCATCTGTTATCTGTAACAATATTGAGGGGAATACCCTTACCTTTCTTAGTTCTTCAGCCATAACAACATCATGCATTTCCTGTCGCGTGTAACTTCTCGAATGGTACACTTTACGTCCATTTGTCTTTACCTCCAATGAGGGTAGCTGACTAAAATAGCAACTAAATTCCTGTATATTATTCAGACTTTGTAGCACTGCGTTCATGAAACACGTGTTGCCCAGATTCTTTAAACCTACTATCTTCTTCTCCCGTTGACTCTTTCCATTGCATGGGGATACCTTCTTTTCTTTACCTCTAGAAGGTTGGTTTGAATTCTCCGTTGAACTACTGTCTTCAGAGTGAGATCGCTTTCTATATCGAGGACGCAAACTTCTTACTGGCTCGTCCACATTCTGGAAGAACGAAGAAAAAAGATATTTTAAATTTACAAAAAATCTTCTACAAACTCAATAAACTATAGAATACACTAGAGAATTTATTCTTGATCGTGAAAAAATTAACGTGTAATAATCTCCCCTAAGGAAGATTCTCGTTTCGATTCTTTCGAAACGAGAATAAAGATCAAGAAGAAAAAAGATCTGAAATATTCAGAATTTAGCGCAAATCAATGAATTTAACACCAGTATTCAGTTTTTCTCAGGATTAACAAAGTCAATTTATAGCATAATATTTAGTCTAAATTATTGGCTTTTTTACTACTATCAGGGATTTCGTAAAAAAGCGAAACGACAATAATTGTTTGGGCTTTGACATATAAAAAAATTACCTTAGATATAGTTGGTTTATTTTCATTGCTTTCATTTTCAGGTATATCACATGAGCTTGTTGCCATTACTTCAGCACCATATGTTACCATACTTGGAGACAACGCCAACTTTTCATTTGTGTCCAATTTGTGTGTAACAGGACTATCTTGTTCTTCATAGCTTTTGCTGGCAGTTTCAATTTCATCTACGTCAGTATTTGATTCAACATTTTCGTTATTCCTAACTTGCATAATACCATGCCTTATTTTGTGCACAGTTTGTTGATCGGTGTCGTTTGATATATAGTCATCGCATTTGTAACTGGAAAAATATCTTTGGTATATAAAAATATTCGTTGAAGTGATACAGACAGATCTACAGCATTTTGAATATTATATGATTACAGAACTAACTGACTTTAAGAATGCCCATGGCCTAAATCTATGTCTTGTTGAGTTTTGTTTTGTTTTCATTAATAAATCATATTCTGCCTCATCTCCGTCCACCGACCGACGAAGTCTCCATTTGCTTTCATACAATTTTTTAAAAGTTTATTTGTTTGTTTTCTTCATTTTAAGCATAGAGTTAGGTAGATAGTACTATTCCGTCATCTAGGTCAGTTATATTTTCGGTATAGCATATAACAATATTTTAAGTACAAGAATGACTGCAAACTTAGTTTAGCATTTCTAAGTGATTAGGCACTTAATTTTTGTTTATCTAAAAACCTATCAATGATCATGAATAAGCTAAAAACAAAAGTCGTATTTTTATTTCTCCACACACCAGTCTTTACACTCTTTTTCAGTATGCAGAAAGCAAAACCTTGCCAAATTTCATTGTTAGTCAGCAGCTTAACAATGAAATTGTAACAAACAGATACACTATTGCATATAGTATTAATATAAACGTCGCTTGAAAATTGGGTAACTTTTAGTATTTTGATAATAAAATATGATAATTATAGCGATTTTGTCGTTAAAGCTTAATATTTTCTTGAAAATTCGTAAAAAATATCCAATAAACCAAAAAATATGCGTTTTCCTTTTGAGAGCGATTACTGGGTTGATTAAACGCTCGTGTTCGATCTCACACTTAGCACTGCGGCAGACAATAAGTGGGCGGGGAAGAAATTATTATAATTTCAAATAATGTTTCATGCATGCAACTTAAAAAACCAAATTGTCAGCCAAAATTATTTCTAAAGACTTAGGTGAGGAGAAGTGTGATTGTTAAAGTATGGCAAAAAATCTGGTGCATTCCCAAATCAAACAGAAAGTATTTGGTAGCTACTTTTGGCAGCTAATTATTAACAAAAAATATCACTATAACATCAAAAATGTTTCAGTAAATAACAGCATAAGTTTTATAAAGGTATGTTTTAATAAGAATCAATTATAATTAATCATAACTTATAACTCTAGCACAACTTACCAGTAAACTGAGAACACATCACAACTCATGCACAGCTGGTGGTCAGATGATTCCGCATGTTGCTTTGCATGCCCGCTGGCATAGCGGCCACAGTTCACCACTCCACAATGCAAGCAAATCCAATTTTGCTCTTCTATAGCACATTCTGTAAAATAAAAAATACATTTAACTCCTGTTTACAGACGAATTAAAGGTATATGAATGTCATGTGCTATTAATGTATATGAATGCATGTGATTATTTCACTTAACTTTGCCTGGACTTTGCTTTTTAATATTTTGGACTTTTGTGGCTCCAAAAAAATTCAATTGTCACTGTAGTTACAATACTCTATTATATAACAAAAATTCTTTGTAAAATTCTTTGTCTAAAAAAATATGTCAAAAAATATAATATTTTTTGACATATTTTTTTTAATAAAATAAAATAACAAATAATTCACCTATTCAGCCTAATATAAAATTATTCTTGAACAAATGAATGAATGAATGTACTTTTATTGCACACCACAAAAAGGACATAAAAAAGAAAAGTACAACAAAACAATGGATAAAAATTTGGCGGCCTTATCACTTCATAGCAATTTCTTCCAGGCAACCAATGGCGAAGAAAACAATTCTTGTAATATTATTAAAATGTAGGAGCATAATTTTTCTATTATTAGGTTTGTCACTGCATTTTTCTTATGAAAGCTTTGCATAGTTGTTTTTCTCAATATTATCTCCAGATGATAATAAGCCCTCCATATTATTATTTTCATTTTATTAAAAAGAAAAATAAAGAGTTTATTGATAACATAGACATGTTAATCTCTTATCTAGTTTTACGAGGAAGTTTATAGGCTATGCATCATGCTACAACTATCTATTATATAGCCTAGCCATTTATTGTTAGCTACAATTAATCAACTCTTGTGATTTATCTCATGATCAGTCTCATACAGAGTTGGTTTTGGAGCATATTCCACTCTGCTGCAAGATGGATCTTATTGTCATCATTTGATCAGCTGATCTGATTTTATACCTTATACCAAGTGATAGTTATGTTATGGATAATTCGATCCTAAGTTAGGTTCCTATGAATTTACTAGTTTTAGTGTTAACGATAGGATTAGATAATAGAACCTATCAATGCATTGGTGTATGCTGATGATGTCAGAGATTTGCGGTTCTACTACGCAAAAATAAACCCAGACTGGCATTAATGTAAATGTTTTCGTAACTACGTGAGTCATTATAATATTCCGTTCTCGTATATGGGTTGGACTTATCGTCTAAACTAAACGTTGTCTTCACGAACTATTTTAGTGAAGTTACAGTGAAGTTACGCGCTTTGAAATAAAAACTACACAAGTACCCAATCAATTTTCACATAGTAAGCTAGCCCTATGATTAAATTTGTTTCGAATTATAATTAAAGTGTCGGAAGCACATCTTCACGGTCACCCATGCCGCGCCCCTCTCTCCTACCCCCGCGCCGCGTGAACAGCTGATTATTTTAGTTCACTGTATTGATTTTTCAAACTAACCTCCTATTATGAATACGATGCGGCATCTAAGTATGAGAACGATTCTGTATTCGCAGACCTTATGCATTATGGAAAACGAATACATATTATTTTACCTGAACAATTGAAGTTCTTTGTGATCGAAGAGTCCTCACCGAAGAGATCGCTATCCAAATTGACGTTATCTAACAAATGGGGACATTCCATTATTCATAATAATTTTAATCTAATAATAGTTGAATTAAATAACTTCTTTAATTCATGTAAAAGTAATAAAGTCCTTTGCACATTTATTACACAGTGGTAATCCGAAACACGAACGTGAGTGATTTATCCATTTCGCACTTTGAGTCTTTGAATAGGTGCGAAGGAGCAAGAAAACATCGAACCACCGCAAACAACAAACTCTCCGTTCGGATACTCTGAGGACATTCATGTCAGAACTTTCCTCTGGATTTTTATTGCAACATTGAGTAGGTATTAAAAGTAGTCTGAGGTGCCATGTCGTGTTTGTGTCCTCATTGGTGTCAGGTTTGTTTATAAAGTCCACAGCATACAGTAAGCTTACAAATAACCATTGAATTACTATGTAACGAATTTCGAAGCTCACTCCAAATAATGTATATTATATCAATGATCAAGATAGCATATGGTAACGCAAAAAATTAACAAAACATACCCGTTAGACAATTAAGTTTTGCTAACAATATTTTTACTATCCTTTTTTAAGTAATAAATTACTAAATTACTATTATCCTATTACGTCAGTGCTCACACAAGTCTTATTTTCCATGGGAAAACATTTAAAGTTATTAAAAAACGCAAAAGTGATGAGTGGTTTTATTATCTCTTAATTAATTGTACTCATTAAACTCCAAAAAACATTTGTATACATTCAACTTTTATTCTTTTAATCGTTTATTGAAATATCCTAAGAATAAACTGGGTTCTTATCGTCACTCGTCACATAAAATTCGAAATGCTAAGATTTTGCCAACGATCTCCCATTTATTTAAATCAACAACAAGGAACAACTCACAGCAAGTATCACCACAGAATACCAGTATTTTTTTAATGTGTCTTTTGAATCTACTCTTTCAGATCTTTTATCTATATCTATACTTATAATAAAACTGTAACTGGAAGATTTCTGTACATTTAATCTATTTTTAAAATTTTAACTGTGGGATGCTTTATACTCGACACTGAGTCCAAAACAGATTTTTATTTAATTTTTGTCCGTCTGTCCGGCCATCACGTGAAAACTACTGAACGGATCTATATAGAAGTTGGTATAGTGGTAGCTGATATATAGAATAGGTAGGTAGGTCAACATGCAGGATACTTTTTATCCCGATGAACAATAAGTTTCCTCTGGGAAATAAGATAATTTTTTTTATCAATTTTACTTTATAGCTCCGTCAAATTTTAAGCGATTTCAATATATATATTTTTTTATTGAAAGTGTATACTATCAATCATGTATTGTCTAATTTTCGTCGGAGTTAAAGGGCATAACTCTTCACAAATAATAGCAAGTCGCAAGGCATGTGGGACAACGATCGAATGCATGCGTACCCTCACAAACTGAATGATGGATGTATGTATGTATCTACTAAAATAATGCCATCTTACTAACTCAGTATACCACGTAAAATAATAGTAGGTACATAATGCCATCTTACTAACTCAGTATACCACGTAAAATAATAGTAGGTACATACAAATCGCGAGCGAAAGATAACTGACTGATTCATCACGAAATCTCAGGAAATATAAAGCCTACAAACTTGAAATTTAAAAGGTGGCAATAATCGGTTTTGGGAAATTTCCCCCTAAGAAAAAAATTAAGTGTGGGAAAATACTTATAAAAAGTTTTTTATGATCTTTCTTATTATTAAATCTACAAACCTGAAATTTAGAGAATAGGTTTATTTTAAAGCATAGCTATCCGTTTAAATTTGTTTTTATCCAAATCTACTCCTAAAGGGGTAAACAGGGGTTGGAAGTCTGTATGGAAGTCTTATGTTTTTCAGGTGAGAGACACCAAAATTCGCATAATAGGTTAACAATTATAAATAAATGGGTTAATAAGTAAGGGCTGTACGCACAACCGTCGAGATGTATTAAATGCGGAAACCAGCCCAGATGAATCAAAAGAGAGGGACGAGTTAATTAAGGTGGTCAAGCTAGAACAGCAGCATCCGGGATAAACTAAAAACGGATAGGTACTTCGTTTATAGTATTGAACCGCAATATATTAATATAAAACACCAAGGTCTCTTTCTGTCTGTTTGTTGCCGTCTTTCAAGAATTGAAGCCTCGTGTATAGCTTAAATTGGTAATTTGAGGTGCACACTTCAAAATTTTTATAACTTCTCTTTTATATTATCATGTAATATTGTAAACTTGAGAGTATGTATCTCTTTCTGGTTGTGTCCTGATAAAGTAAAAATCATGCGACTGATCTTGAGGTTATCGGGATAAATCTTAGCTAGTTTTGATATAAAACTTGGCATATTTTGCTCAAATGTAATTTTTTGTGGTAGGTACTTAAGTGAAGATGGTAGCGGGTCGACTTGTTAGGGAGTATAGACGCATATCCCGAATCGGTTTCTACCGGAACGCTAAAATAGCTTAGCGACACATCTTTTTCGGTAGGGTGTTAACATGCCACTGCCAAAGCATCCCACCACTAGTAGACATAAGAAAATCCAGAAATTTAAATAATAATTACAAATAAGGCTTTCGAATAAGATTGATAACTACTTCTTTCAGTACTTTAATATTCCTACTTCATAAGCAATTATTGTTAATGAAACCCAGCTTAAGATATTTTGTGTGATCTGTCCATGGTAATAAAGTGTCAATAACTGAAGGTTTCACCATATTGATTTAAGTTAAATTATTCTTAATGGTCCACCATTGTAAATTATTTTCTCTGACATAGTGATATATATAGCCATTTAGCTGAAGTATGAATAAAACAAGCAATACAATTTAAAATTTATTATCCTTAATTACGCCTTCCACCATATCCACCCTGCGTCGCAGGCTGTGTGAGTTGAAGACCATTGATGTTGGTGAAGTCAAGCATTTTCAACATGTCCTTGGTGTCAGGGTCCACCTCAATAATGTCATGCTCCAAGGCAGAGACCTCGGGGACAAAGTTGTCACGCCTCTCACGCTCCTCCTCCTGAAGCTTGATGGATATTCCACGGACTTGGGAATGTCTGAGACGCCTCATTAAATGTGTAGTGAAACTGAAATATAATTATTTCAATTACAAAAGTATATAGAAATACATGCATTACATCTTTGTTTTCTTCTGGTTATGATCACTTTTTTATTTCATTCTCATTTTTTTTTACGATTGTTTATCAGTATTAATTGGAAACATAAATAAAAGACTGATTTTGGGATATTTTAAATATTTTTACTGTTAATCATTCCATCATAAATATTTGTCCACAAGACGTAAGTTCATAAGTTGCTTCATTGTTACAATACTATTATTTTACCTTATTTTAACACGCTTTTAATAGCTTCACCTGTATGTATGGTTGTTTTCATAACTTTTCAGTGCAATGTATTTTTTTTTTATAAGAAAAAAAACCCAGTAATGTTTTATTATTATTTACTTAGAAAAGACAAGTAAGAAATATAGACTATACTAGTAGTGGGCTTCTAAAACAAACAAAACTTACTAGATAAAAGAAAGATAATACGAGACATGAGACTAGAGGTTATTAAACTATTAAAGACTTACCCAGCGATTTTATTACGAAGAGGTTTGGTCGGAATTATAGCAATTTCTTCACATATCCTCTTGTTGGTATGAAAATCAAGAGTTAATCTTGTATAGTATTTTTCAATAATAATTTTCGCCGCTTTCTTGACAGTCTTCGTCCTAACGCGACCCTGTAATGTTATAAGATATTGTAAATACCCCCACCATTACTTGCAACACTATTTAAGAAAGCTAAATTTTATTTATTTCATTATATTTTGTTGTGATTTGTTAGATAGAATTAGATTTTTCATAAAATTATTTTTACCATCTTGGAAAATAATGTTTCCGTCTACTGACACTTGACAGCAAAAGAAACCACATACAAATTATGTCAAAAATGTCAAAACAATTTCTTCTTTTTTAATTTAGCTTAGCTTACGGTTGTGGATCCTAGTTTTTTTGAGCTTTTATGCACTATTAATCTGCACAATACAAGTTACAACAACTTTACAATTTTGTATATCACATTTCACATTTTTGTGTTATCGATGAGATGTGTACGTATTGCATTTATTATTTTACATTTTATAATGTTAAAATATTTTAACCTTTGAAGATAAACGTATACCATCGCGGACTTTTTTTTATCATTTTAAGATATACAATTCCATACATACATTGATTTGTTCTATCTCGTAAGGTTTAGCTAGAGTTTGCAATTTAAGAGCACAGAAATATGTATGTTTCGAAATCAATTGAAAGCTTTGAATTTCTTTGCTTTAATTCCTTTGTTCGTTGGCCGCCCATGGTTCATGACAATAAGCCATCATATCAGATAATAGCTAAAAATCTGCCCTATGGCGTAACCCAGGTATGCGAATGAAAATCGCAACCGCGATGAATGCAGTCCGGTAATTCTCTCATACGAAATAAGCTAATACAAAGTAATTTTTATTTTCTTATCGTAATTTAGTTGGCATCCATCCACTCTAATACCTAACTAGAACCTTAAATAAGAAAATTATTCCGCAGTAGTATTTTGTTTGTGCTTATCCAGCTTAATACATTGCACCCATGCGATTGAATATAGAGCTAAAATATAAAAGAATGTTGCGAGAACTGAGAAAAATAATTTTATAGATTTTTTTTCATAACAAATAATACTGTTAGCAAGTGTTTTCGAGTCTGGCAACATTTAAGAACTTCATTTTCCGAAATTAACTGGCCTTGTGTAATTTTTTGTACAATCTATTGGTGGTGTGGTTATTGAATGAATTGCCGCCTTGGCGCCTTCTGCATTTATCTTTAAAATAGTGAATAACTACTTAGCTTGGATCATTTTATAATTTACGGAAGGCGTTAACCTTTCCATTTCTCTAGTCTTATAGGATTTTTTCAATTGCACGTCTCTACAAACCACCAAAATGTTTTGGGGTAAGTTACCGGTAACCATAAATCACCACGTGTTCCTTTTTAAATACAATTTATTTTTGTAATATCCTTGTATCAGAGTTGAAAAGGCTGTTTTGCAACGTTATGCTAAATGTGATAAACTACTACTGTAAAACTTGGTGTATTTTTGACCATGTAGGTAGGTACGCATGTTGTACAACGAATATAATAAGATTTCAGGATTCAGGACATCGTTTGCAAGATTTCGGAATGAAAAAGGATAGGTATTCTAATTAAGCGTCAGCGTAAACGTATGATGTACCATTGCAACCAACTTAAGGCCTGCGCACTCGGAGTCACGCTCGCACGCGCATTGTTGTGGATCTCGAGAATTCTTAATTATTTTTACGCTGCGGCTCTAGGCATCTCCTTTGGAAATGAGATTAATTTGTATAAAATGTACTAAAAGTGCTAAAAGATTTTTCAAGTAACGCGGTCAGACGCTACTCCGATAACATTCCATTCATAGTAGTAATAGCCTCTGATGTGGCTTTCGGAGAGAGTTTAACTTCACGATACAATATTATCCAAGAAGCTATTGCTACATCCACCGAAAATATCGGACTAATTTCACAATACGTTATATCTCTAGTTCGCAAAAAAAAAATTACTTAGTGGCGTCAAATAGCACATGTCATAAATCTGGTATTCCCAAGTTGCGTTAAGAAAGTCTTAGTTTAGTCTGTTCAGCATGTTGAAAGTCACAGCTATTATAATTCATAACATGTTAGTTGATTAAAATTGTAGTATGAGAATGTTAAAGCCTGTTACATGTATATAGCAGCTAATCTTTAAATTCCTCTTATGGGAGAGGAGTCTTGAGTCCGGCAGTGAGTTATTTCAGTTTCTTATTGCCGTCTTTGCACTATATCTTAGGCTCAATCTTCTCTTGTGTTAACTTCGTTGCAAATGAATATAAAAGAAATATTTTAAATATTTCCCTCCAACTTTGACTTCCAGGACTGATAATGGAACCGAACAAGCGGTACACCCAAGTGGTGGAAAAGCCGTTCCACATTTCACAGGCAGCTATGGACATCTCAACAGGGGACAATGACGCATGCCAAGTCATGGTGGTGGTTGATGGAAAAAATTTCCTTGTGTGTACCCTGCAGAAGAATAAGAGCATCCAAGTACCCTTAGACCTTTACTTTAAGACCGGAGATGCTGTTTCATTTTTGACAAATGGTAAGGGTTAGTTTCTCACTTCCTTTTAATATATTTTGTTTTTGTATCAATAATTCTTCACTCAAATCTAGCATAGTCTATACTGATATAGACACATCAGCAAAAGCTGCTTAGTCTTATGTAATAATAATAATAATAATAGTCTCCTATTAACATACATAATTTTGAATTTTTGTGGATATAACTTCATTTTTAAACTTAAAACTAAAGCTCCACACAGGTTAGCTTCTATCTTGGTCTTTAGCTTTCTAATGATGAAAGAATTTTTTAAATTATTTGAGTTTCAAAGCTTAATTAGAATTAAACATACAAACAAATGTTCCCTTTTCCATTCATGTGTGTATTAGTTAAATTTATATAATATTTATGCCTCAAAAAACAACAAAATAGTCATTATAGAAGAATTTTCCAGATTTGTGGAATGCCAATCTCTGTTGGACCTTTCTCAAACTCCTTCAAACCAACCTGTCTCCAATAAAGTAAAAGCCAAAAAAGAATACAGGTCAATTATCCTGGATTATGTTTAAATTTTAAAACAATGTCCAACTAAGGATCAATATGATCCGGTGGTGACCATTATAAGGGAGCTATGGTGAAGCTCTCAACCTTAACTAATCACCCTACCAGCTGGTGTAGTATGAGGGGACCAAGGTAAAATTTCATCTTTGAATATAGTATACATGGTCTGCATTTGTTAAAACTTCGATAGCGCGATGTAGGATCTTGTGGCGTCACTAGCTAGGTAACGTTGAGACCACCACAACTACAACTCATTGTAATTTTTTTTCTACAAGGTAAATGCAATGTTCACTTAACTGGTTATCTGGATCCTGAGTTTGAGGAGGCGTCAGAGGATGAAGAAGGGGAAGAGGAAGAGGAGGAAGAAGAGGCTCCAGCACTCGTCCCTGCTAAGAATAAAAGGAAACTGGACAATGCTGTTGAAGGAAGTGCTACTAAGAAAGCTAAGGTATGGCTAATTCGAGTTTTTCATAAATGTAAATTTCTTACAGTAAAGTGGGTACTGACCCACATAAAGCTATTGTTTAGCGAATCAATTCAAAACAGTTAAAATTGGACCTAGGAGAGCATGCTTTGGAAATGCTCACTTTTTTTTATTTATCCATTGAACTTGGTATTGGAAATTGTACTAAACTTAGTTCAAAATGATAATTATCATAATATTATACAATTTGTCCTAAAACAGCAAGACAAAAAAGCAGCCAAGAAAGGAGTAACAGCAGACAGTTCAGATTCTGATGATGAAGGTGTGGACCAGTTGCAAAAGTTCTTAGAGGGAGAGGACATTGACACTGATGAGAATGATGATTCATTCAAAGTTAATAGCTCTGCTGAGGTAGATTCAGATAGGTAAGTTTACATTACAAGGTACTACTCACAGTGCCTAGTTGGCTCAAAATGTTGTTTGCGGGTCAAAAAAATTCTATACTGGCAGATGTTGTCCTGCCACACAATTTGCTAGCAAACTTAGTATATTCTGGATTGCTACAGTTCAGCTTGTAAAGAAAAGATAAATATAATTGCAAACATACACACACCTATATTTTATAAACACAGATGTATAATGCAACATATTATATTTATTCCTATCTACATGTTATAATAGATTGTTAAAGCTAAATACCATATGGGTCATCATTTACAATAGAGTAAGATTTTAAATACAGTTTGTTATTTTTATACAACAGTGATGAGGAAGAATCTGATGAAGAAGGCGAAGAGGGTGAAGATGATGAGGATGAGGAAGAGGAAGATGACTCTGACAAGGCAGACACAACCTTAGAGACAAGCAAAGAGGAGAAAGATATTGACACATCCAAAATGACCAAGTCACAGAAACGAAGACTTAAGAAGAAACTCCAAAAACAAAAGCAAGAGCAGAAGGAACCTCAAGTTAATGGCATTGATAAGACCAAGGTAAGATTGTTGCCACGATAATACAGGGTGTAAATGACAGTTAAGTAAATAAAGACTAAGTGGAAATGTTATGCTTAATTCTTACAGTTAAAATACACATACGATTTTGAAATTTTTGAGGATGTGTATAATCGCGAACATTACGATTGCAACGCTCTGCGATCTACGTACGCAGCGATTCTTAATCAACCTATGGTCAATAGGTACCTAGTAGGTATGTTGACCTGACGTGTAATGTCGGCGCCCTAATGTCACAGTAAATATATAAACTAAATCAGTATGGAAACTAGACCCGATTGTTAAAATAAAAATCTATTCTATTGGAGTGTTAAGGCTGTCATTGTAATATATGTACATTTTTTTTTTTTGTATCATCTAGTCAGCAATGTAGGTAGTAAGATTTTTTTTGTGTTCCATACCAAGACTATGCCAACGCGACCTTAATACTCAGACACTACTGTTCGTCAAGTTCGAATGGCTATACTACGAAAAACACTGGCATCGTCCGTGGTGCGAAGAAACGCGAGCGATGGCTCTTCTCGACTGAGTGCCCCGAGTACCGACTAAAAACTTGCGATAGTAGCTTTGGGGCCTTGTCGGTGTCCATGTGTACTGTTTTGAACGTTTGTTCGTAGTTTCCCTATTGCTTCAAACATATTTACTTTGCTAATATCGAGGGAGGGAGATAGCAATACCTTCACAACGCTTATTCGTTTCATAGTTGCGTTGGTTTGTAGGTATTTTGACAGAGTCGTGACTTGTATTTGAACTTTTAGAGAAATACCTGCACACGCGCGCTTTGAAATTAAAATTTACATTGCTTTTATTGGTGATTATCGTATTTTTTAAAAATTTCAGTTAATATCTAGTACACACAATTCTCGCTGTATTTAATAAAAGAAAACTTAAAAATATCATCAAAGTCAAAAGACAGACAAAATATTCTAACTCAGAAACATGTAATGAATCCCTGGTTTAGTATTTGTTAACATATTGCTCTCACTAAAATTTATTCCACTTACTACTTTATTCAATATTGCCACGAAAGTAACTTTAAGTAGTGAACTTTTGACCACAATCATGGAATAGTAGTGATGGTCTGTATGCTGCAAGAATGCATTTTAGATGTCTTTCAGTTGGTCTTATTATAAAACTATATTTAACAGTTAACATGTATAACAAATTAAAACAATATTGTTTTATTATTTATTTAACTTAGGAAACCCATTTGCCATATGGAACACTAAATTGTTGTCCTTAGAGTGTTATACATTTTCCAGAAGTTGTTTGTAAAGATTTTATTTTTACTCCAAATAATGTGTTAATAAATATAGAAAGAGAAACCAGCTGAACAGCAAAAAGCTAAAAAGGAAAAAGGTGAAGCAAAAAAGGAAGCACAGCCTGTTGAGAAAAAAGAAAAGAAGTCACTCAGTGGTGGAGTCTCCATTGAAGACTTAAAAGTAGGGTCTGGACCAGTGGCTAAACCTGGAAAAGTGGTTATGGTAAGTTGGAAAATACTAACATCAACGTTTTTTTCTCAACCAATGGTTATATAATGTAGCACCTGTCTTATTTTTCTTGTGTCCAGTTGGCCAATTTATTTTGTATATCAAATGGGCCTAGGGTGTTACTAAAGCTGCAATTTTACACACCTGGTGGTGACACCATTTAGATTTCCCAACATTGTTTAACTCTCCCAGCCCACTGTTCAAAGTTAAATCATCTTATCAAGTTGAGATACTGAGGTTATTGTTTGGTGTAATAGAGTTTCTTATTTCCTTGTACAACACGACATATCCAACCTCTCTCACATAATGAGTGACTGAGCTTTCTTATTAGATAGAGTTAGTAACCATTTTTCTTACACAACTTATTACTTTTATGAAGATTCTTATAATTTTATTATATCTTTGCACAGGTATACTATGAGGGCAAGCTGAAGCAGAACAACAAGATGTTCGACAACTGCCAGAAGGGACCCGGGTTCAAGTTCAAATTGGGTGCTAAAGAGGTCATCTCTGGCTGGGATGTTGGTGTCGCGGGGATGAAGGTTGGCGGCAAGAGGAGGATCGTCTGTCCGCCTGCGATGGCGTAAGTAATCAATTTGGAACCCTCGTAGCTTTAGTTTTAAGTTTACGAATGTGGTTATCGCCATCATCTCACTACCGTGTGGTTCTTATGTACGCATCAAAAGTGCCACTTGAATAAAGATATTTTTGACTTTGACTTTGAACTTTGAATTTTAATATCAATAGAAAATCAGCAGCTATGATTTGCTTGCATAACATATGCAAATCTATGGTTTGAAATACTTATCCAGGTTATTCAAGAAATCTAATAGAATAAAGTGACTTGACTGTCCAGTAAGACTCAAATCTGCAAGAACCTATTGAGAAATATCAAATTGGATAATTATTGGAAGTTTCAATTGATAATGTACTAGATTTGTGAACATATTATAGTGATTGAAGCTGTATTTTCAGTATAATTCATCTGTCAATCATGAATTCAAAATAATTTAGATTTTGTCATTAAAAGTTGTACTTCTTTACAGGTATGGTGCTAAAGGATCTCCGCCAGTTATTCCACCTAACTCAACCCTAGTATTTGAAGTTGAATTAAAGAATATTAAATAAATTGACTGTTGAGACGAGACTGTTTGTATTGTGTCAAGGACATTGGAACAAGTTGTTTCATAATTTGTAGGGTTGCCATCAGGAAATGCTTTAAAGCATGTCTTCTATACAGCTAATATGAATTACTTAGAATATTTAGAATTTTATTTTTTTTAAATGTTTACTCCAATTTTTTTACCTGTCATTTAAACTAAATAAACATTCTTTTCAGTATGTTTTTAGTGAAGTGTTTTCTAAAATAGAAAAAACAAGTGTGTTCACATAAATAAAAATTTCTATATGTATGTTTGTTTTGACTATTTTTAAAACAACACTAAAAGTAACGAAAATAATCTTTATGTAACAAGGTAAGAAAATACGATATCTATTTTTGTAAGTTCTCCATATTAGCTGTTTACTGTAACTTTAAGTTGATGATAAGTTAGGAATAAGTGAAATAGTAAGGCGGATATTTAGTTGTTAATGATCAACATGACGAGTTCAAGCTGGAACTGAAATTTATCAACTAAAGATTTGAACTTTTCAATTTATTTTTATTATTTGTCTACTTTACAGTCTATTCTATACTTAAGTATTAAATAAATCCAGATAGCCATTCCACACTTGTCCCAGGTTTTAAGATTTTCTAACTTAAACAATATCAGGAATTAGGAAATGCCTCTCAGCTTTATAATATGTATTTAATTTTGACTTGGGTTACAATAATGAAAGTAATGCAAAGTCCCGCAGTTTAAAACCAAATTAGATGTATTGATTCAGACTCATTTGTGATGTAATTTTCTTTTAGTAAGCTCATTTAAAATTGAACCTTATCTTAACTCAACATGTTTTCAAGAAGTCAGTGGAAAATAAAACATTACAAATAACAACATACATTTATTACCTGCAAATTTTTAAATGTAACTAATGTACCAGTACCTAAGTAAATAAAATGAATATTCCAGTGAGTGTATTGTTTAATTTGATCCTGATTACTGTTACAAAATAAGCAATTGTACAAAAAACTCAATCTTCTCTTTTTTATTTGACAAAATATTTTTTGGTTGGAACCCTTAGATTCAAAGAAAAACAATTTCAAGAATATGTTAGATTAGCTTTAATGAGAGTCACAGGGCTACAAAACACAACACTGCAGTAATTTTAGCTTACATAGAGGAAATATTATTATCTCAACTCAACGTTAAAAACACAAACCGGCATAAGACTGAAACTAGTATACAATGACTGAAATATATTCAAATAATTAGCACGCAACATCAACAGTGATTTATACCACATAAAATATGCATTCGAAAAAAACCCTTGATGTATCAAGGGGCTAAGATAAATGCTGAAAACATCAGCATTCTAGCAAGTAAATTGGCCACAGTAACTAATTTTAAAATAATATGTTCAAGTTCCAATAAAATATAATAAATAGTGGTTACTAAAAAACCTTGTAGACAATGAGGAAATAAAGATTAAATAATTCAAGGTTGTCCAGAGAACAATGAAAAATTAGGTTTAGAATAATAAAAATTGGTAGATTATAGATTTAGAAATAACAACATTGATGACAACACCTTTATTCCGCTTTTAGTCTTAAATCTGGTTTAACAGCATGGGAATCTTTTTGTAAAGTCTCAGTTTTAGGCGTTAATTCAGTGTTCTTTTCATCGACAACAGTCTTATTTTCATCAGGTTTATTCCTAAATGTGCAGACGCCACCTTCACATTTAAAGGGAAATTCGGTTTTCACATTCCCTTCAGCGTCTTTCACAGCCCAGGGGTTCCAAAAGCGTAGCACGTACGGCTGGACGAATTTGTGCCACAAAAACAAAAGCAGTGGAATGATGAAACACGGCACACAAACCATTTTTTCTTTTCTTGAGTAACGCACAAGGTTTACGTTTATTTACTACAAACACAAATTTAATATCGTCCTCACTTCCGCAATATATTTGTTAAGTTCGTTAGTGGGATATTTAGTATTAATTTTTATAAATATAAATCAAAGATTCAAGTCAGCTGCGTCGTAAAACTTGGAAATTTTGAATTGAGATGTCAGGTCCCAGGATGTCACTTGTCACCATGTTGTCATCGTTGACGTTTGCAATTTTTTTAATCTTGACAGTAAGTTACCACAGATACACCAACTATCCGTTTAGTGCATAGACCAACGAAAACATACTCGCAAAACGCAAACGATTTCTTATTTTTATAACTGTGTCTGCCAAATACTCTGGCGTATCTAATCTAGCTCTTCACACTTGGAAAAGACGTACGGGTAACACACTTGTAGAATGATTAACAATAATGTTCGGTGAACACAGTGACCGCCAAACCGTCAAAGATTATGAAGGTTGATAAGGAAAAACTTGCTGCGTTAATAATAAAAATTCTAATTGCACCCGCACGCGCGCAGCTTTAGATAATGCGACTTACATTAACTAACGCTCCAAAAAGTTTATAATAGTCTTGTTAAACACAGAAATACGACACTTTTCACCACTCCTATATTTTTTCGAAATACCAACAAGAAAGCGAGCGGTAAAGAAGCGATAGTAGAATGTTCGAGTGAGCGCGAGCTTCTTCGCACTCTTATTCGCCACCGCCCGCCATAACTCGCAGAGCGTAAAGTGGATAGGGCAGTGAGCTTACGGTGGTAACCTATTAAAATCATTAAGGTAGCCAGAACCTGCCTAGACTGCTCTGTCAGAATATAGGTAGCAACCTAGAATTTAACAAACAGAAACACTATTACATATGTAATAGTGTGTCTGTTTGTTTGTCACCCTTGTTTGACTCAACTACTGCAACGATATCAAAGCCATTTAAGATTGAGACAGCTTGTATCCTGTAGACGGATTCAAAGGCGGGATTTAAGAGTTATCCAAGATAACCTATACCTATACCTACCTATAGCAAAGGATCCAAAAAATAAAACGATAGGAAATAAACCTTCATCTATACGTTATCCGCTATGCACGGAAAGCAAAAATGGTACCTATAAAGTGAGTGGTAAAGTAATAAAAAGTGAAGGTAAACTTATTAATACCATCGTTTTGATTGCCGTATTTCAGCCCACGAAGAATTGTTTCTATCCAGAGCGTATTAATAACCAGACATTTCAAAAAATACCATTTCGTGAAATTTTGATCCCACCGTTGGAGCATTTTAATTATTTCTGAATTATCTCAGGTCAGGCTAGGCAGGAGCCAAAATTTATTTATTTTTTATTTCGCCTGACAAGGGATACATTACCATCAGCCAAAGTACGGCAACAGAAATTTACCCCTGTATATTATTACACGTATGTATCATATCAACCCATTACCGGCCCACTACAGGGCACGGGTCTGCGCCCACAATGAGAAAGAGTTAAGGCCGCAGTCCATTACGCTGGCCCAGTGCGGATTGATAGACTCCACACACCTTTGAGAACATTATGTAGAACTCTCAAGCATGCAGATTTCCCCACAACGTTTACCTTCACCGTTGAAGCAAGAGCTATTTTAATTCCTTAAAACGTACAGAAAGTTTAAAGTTAGAGGTGTCGGATTCGAATTCGGCCCCCGATAAGGGAGCCAAAGCCCTGCCCACTAGGCTCATCAGCGCTCAATGTTTACCTACAGGCTACATCAAATCACAGCTTTCTCCTACGAAAAGTTTGAGCTACGCGGACTGATGGACAAACGGAAGCACATTTGGACCGGACATGACGAAACTCTAATGGTTCTTTATTGACTATGGAACTCTCAAAAGCACTCAAATATTCCACAATTAAACTCAAATAACCTCAAAACATATGTATTTTATTTTGTTGTTTTGTTTAACATATAAATATTTTTGAAGTTATACTTCTTTTGGCATACCGTTACAAAAAACCGACACCATGAAGATAGCTATAGTCAACATTTTAGTTTTTCTAAAAAGGGTTTGACAGTTGACTTTCAATAATTCAAACAATACCTTTTTTCCATTGTTAGTGTCCTATTTTCTACAAAAGTATAATAAGGCGAAAGATAAAAATTTTGAAAAGATTTTATCTTGTTACGGCAAATAAAGTATAACTTCGCATGTAGGTACATAAGTACACACACGTTATTTTTTAATTCAAAATAACGCCCCTGTTGTAGCAACACATAAAATAACAAATTTATGTAGTTTACGTTAGAAAAATACATTTTATCTTCATTGAATATTATTTTATCAGAAATCCATACTACTACACAAATAATTTCTTAGGGAGCACCATAGTTTCAGGCTTTAAGCTTAGCTTACTTTTTAGCCATCTTAAGAAGGGGTAATTTCCCAATCTGACGGGTAAAATAGCACATAAATCACATTAATGCTAATTCTATCGTACACGAATTTCTAAACTAAATATACTCTAAACTCAGATGGAGGAACTACTACACTTCATATTATAGTACTATCTTTTTAACAAAATAACGTGGCATTGATGGCAAGGATGGCACATGCTACATGTACTTACTACTAGTTTTAGATCTCTCAATTTAGTTAATTTCATAAACTTGTGTAAAACAGAATTAGTGCTAACGTGCGTCGGTGCCACATCTGCTTTACACAAATCTAAACTGAATTGGCCGGAAAGGGCAAAAAATTAGTAAGCAAAATGATTAAAACAGTTTTATTGCAAATAAACTTCATAATGATGCAGATAATGTACTGAAAATGCACTACTTACTATTGCTAGCTTTTAGTATTTTTTTATCATCAATGAAAGCAAACAAATAATTAGGTAGTAGTACATTTTAATTCTCACCATTGTGTTTCTTTGAAAAAAAAAACCGTTTAAATTAAAATAAATAAGTTTAAATAATAGGTATTTAATATTCATCAATGTATTTAGATCATTTAATGCCTCATTATTATTAGGTTTTCTGAATTTACATAGTTGCATCCATTTTGGATTTACAATGTTTAGTACTGACACACAACTTTAAGTTCTGATGAAATGAACATACCTAATTGTATTAATCTGATATTATACAGTAATATACATAGAAAATGTATAGTCATCAGAACCAAAGGTGTGTACACAATTTCAGATCTTTCAATCAACAAAAAACGGACTGACTATCTGTAAGAATTAAAAATAAAATATATATAATTTTGTGTACCATAGAATAAAATAACCTAACATAAACTAGTCTTAAATGAGAACGACGAGTCATTTGATTATTCGCGGATAAATTAGCCGTGCTTTAGTACTATTTATTGTATGCAATACAATTTGTCATGTTGTTAGTATGTAACTAACTTTTGGAGTTTTTAATTGTATGCTATATCATAATCACCATTTTATGGTATACGAGTTGTTGGTATGCATAATAGATTATTTATTTTTAACTAATAATTAAAATTTACTTAAATGTTATTCATTACACTAAACTGAAGGTAGAAAAAAAACGGAATTAAAATACAATAATACCTTTCTTACCATGAACATCGTATTTTCATTCCGTAGATTTTTTGTACAATTATTTTGCTACCCTGTATTCATAAAGCACGCATATATTTTCTAATTTTGGGTAGGTTATATGAATTTACAATATAATATTTTCTTAAATAGCTTAAAGAGCCTAGTACTCCTAGCTATACAAACTTAAATAGAAAATAAGGAAGGCACGTCAAAAGCTCTATGAAAAAAAAAAATTATTCCCAAACGATAGTTCTACGGACATGATATGAAATACGCGTATGAATCTGCAAAATCTGTCTTAGAGTGTAAAATTTCGTAAAGGTTTTGATTTGTCTATAACAGATAGTTGTATTTGTCAATTTCTTAAAATATTCAAGAGGAAGACTTCGTTGAATAAAAAAGTGACTGCCAACCTTCACTTGTTGGACAGGCACATAAAGAAGAAGAATCGAGGATTAGTTTTTGCATATCAAGCTCTATACTACCGTCAAAGTAAAATGGGTATTATTGTTTTAGAGTCGCAAATCCAAACGCTCTAAAAAACCTGAAGAATTGCAGGTAATTAAATATAAGCATTAATAAAATGCACTTAAGATCCATTTTATTCTGACATTAGTATGTTGATACTAGAAATCGACTCGATCTTAACGCGAAATCATTCGCGGACAACAGCATTAGTAGGTACCTCTATTTATTACAATAAATAAAGCTACCTACTTAACAATATAAGTTATATTTAGATTATTAACAATATTTATTACAAATTTTATAAATTATTACAACCTTTCTCGTATTTAGACAATACTTAAAAAATATATACCTAGTCTATTTAGGATCAACATTTAAAACATAAACGTACACTTAGAAAAGTAGTTAAAAATATAAAAATATTTTGAGGCTATATCGTTTTTTATGACTACTAAGTATACTTAGTATAATTAACCCCCGACGCAAAAGTTTGACGCGTTGTTGGTGTTAAAAGTTTGACGCGTGTGTGTGTATGTCTCCCTGAAGCATCGTATTCTTCGAACGGATGAACCGATTTCGATTTTGTTTTTTGTTTGAACAGTGAATTAGTCGAGAGTTTTTTTTAGCCATGTTTAATGAAAATCGGTAATTCAGAAAATGGAGAATTACGTTGTTTTTCACAAGTCCCTCAATATGGGTATCAAATGAAAGGGCTTGACTAGTAGAATCATTTACACTATACCTAATATATTCCTTCACGAAATGAAAACTTAGAAATAGTTTTAATGTATCAGGGGTTTTACGAATAAAACTTCTATCTATTTAACGTAGGTTCTCAACAATAAAAAAATAATCACGAAGTTTCCCAAACGCTGCCCATCCGTGTTGGATTCGGCGGGTCACCTTTGTCTCAAAATTGGATCTACCTTACTGGATCAGCAACATTTGAAGTATTAAAGAATAGTTCATACGAAGCCAGCAAAAGCTGGCTTGTTATGTCACTAAATCGAGTTTTGGCGAAACTTATTACTGTGTCAATAGTGTGGTATCGTAGTTCCCCGGTTTCCGAACCCTTGAAAATTTTAATTATATTAAAACTAAAATCCCATTTTTAGGAATCTAGTTCGTTTCTACAACTAATAATAACAGCTATATAATTGACTCTTGAGATCTTGTTCACAGCACATTTACTCCAAGTCAAAAGACTTACCTACATAAAAAATAAATTACGATATAAACATTGATATACAATAACAAGATTCTTAATAACGTCTCTGAGTAAATATTATCTATATAAGTTGTATTGTATATGAATAATTCTCTAATAAAATAAAATGTTAATTCACTAGGACATTACTAAAATTGGTGCGATACAGAGAACAGCTTACGTTATAAACGAGCATAAGAGTGTAATGGCACAGCGTAGGTAATATCAAGGTTTGTATGGAACTTGGAAAGCGCAGGCTCAGCTGAGCTCGCCGTCATTGCATGGCGTAGTCTGCCTCGATGCTGGCGAGAGCGCCACGCAGCGACGGTGGCAATTCGGGCACCCTGTATATGGGATCGGAGAGTGGCGGCAGTCTCAACCCGTCGGCTGATTTCTCGTAACTGCTGTACGATAGGTATAACTGCGACACGCGGTTTATCTCATCCTCGGTCATGGCCACCGCGCGTAATTGCTTTCTAAAATCGGCGTTTATAGATTCTCCACATTTCGGACAGACCTCGCTCAGCGTGCACGGTATAGTGAGTCTCTTGGCGCCGTGCTTACAACGGATCGGCTTCACGTATTTGAATCTTTTCAACTTCGTCGTTTTCAAGTTGTCGGGCCGATCGTCGTCGGAGAATAGGACGACGAGTTTCCCCGAGTTGTTGAAGCTGCCGGTCCGGGCGATGACCTCGCCGCCGCCCTTCATTAGGGCGCCGAACAGCGTTTCTGAAGGGTTTTCGAAGTCGTAGTATACGCACCGCGACTCCGAGCTGGCCTTGTTGTTATTCTCGATATATAGACTGTATCTGAGACAGATTTTCTTTGGCTTGCTGGAGAATTTCAGGTACACGTGGATTGGAATATCTATTGAAGCGCAGCCCGACTCTTTGATTTCATACGGCGGCTCTTGGAGCACTGGAAACGATAAAAGTAGTAAGATCAGTTGAGTGCGAGTCCGTGTGAACTATTGCGATCTTGTTTGCACTTTGCTTGGTAACGAGCTATCTACGTACGATAACGATAATGAGCGTGTTTTATGTTCACATGTTACCATTTTTTATATTAAGAGATACACACCTACGATATTTTACTACAATAAAGTGATTTACTTAATAGTTCTTTACAAACAACTCTACCTATTCATAACTATGCGCATTGTTTTATACAAGACGCCCCAAAGTCCTCAGAGTCATTTACATTTTTTGTGATCCCGCTAGCAGTTAGCCGTTAACTGCGGCCTGCTAAGCTTCTGGAGTGAGCTCGGCTTGCTGGAGTGATCCCGCGCGGAGCCGCGGTTCTGGCCAACCAAGACAAGCCCCAGAACAGAAGAAGACGGAAAAGAAAGAAGCCCTTGACTGCTATCTCACCTGGTGGTAAGGCAATTACCCCTAATCGTTTTTTATGCGACATTGTACCAAAACGCTTAATCGCTTAGCGGCACGTTTTTATCGGTAGGGTGGTTACTAGCCACGGCCTAATAGCCTCCCGCCTTAAATAAATTCCCAAATTTCTCAACCGGGGATCGAATCCAGGACCTCCCAATTATAAGATCACAGCGCTCACCACTGAATTATGGAGGTGGTCAAAACCAACGCACGAAGGCGCGTCGTTGCAGTTTTTCGTCCTTGGAAAATGGGCTTAAAATAGCTTCCGAAGTAAACAATAACGGTGCCATCATATCATTCTAACTAATTTATTTGGGAAAGAGATATCAAGCCGTTCTTTAACAAGTTTCATACAGGTTAGCAGAAGTGCGCATTGCGCACTCCTTCCGCTCGCCACCGCACTGCGCTGTATTTTTCGCATCCTGAAACTCACATGAGTTTATTTGGACGCTGCACATTCCTCTAAAATCTAATAAGTATGTGCGAAAGCGAACACAAGTAGTCATTCACCCCAATCAACAGCTAAAAAAGGAAACCTCGCTTTAACCAAATATTGAATATTGTTTCCTGACACCATGCTCAAATTTTAACAACAGAAGTTTTTTGCGCACAAAAGCACTATTATATTTATTTATTCTCAACTTTTTTGTATAAATAACCTTACTTCACTTTATATACATTTACAAGAAAACTATATCTATAGTAGTTTATACTTTGCTCCTGATATGTTGCGTATTTGATGAGCCAAAATTGTCGATAGAGCATTGATAGCCTAGTCAATAACTCTTCAGCCTCTTAGCCATACAATAAATAAACAAAAGTGACGTTTGACTGCAGTGATTGCAAGATTTACGCCTGTCGCATTGCAGTCGCGAGATACGTCATCACCCTGCGGGTATCCTCTCGAACTGAGAAAGGTGTAGGCCGTAGTCGCAGGCCTTGTGGGAGTTGGTAGAACTCACACGGCCTTGAGTATATTAAGGTTTCCTCACGATGTTTTCGTAGGGAGTGATACTTTAATTGCTTAAATTTAAAGCGCGTGTCGGGGATTGAAGTCAGTACCTTCGAAAAAGAGGCTGAAGTGTTAGTGACTAGGCATCATCCTGCCGTGCTATTAACTGAGCCGGTACTGGGTTGATATACATTGAGGAAGTTGCCATAATAGTGTTCAAGGTATCTTCTTTATAGTAGTTAATAATTGACCAATCAAGCAGTGGGCAATCTTAGTGTAAAACCGTCGCCTAATAATATAGTAAACTACTAGTTAGATAGCGCTGTTCCGATACCAAACAAATTATCTCTCTAGGCACCCTGCTCATACTAGGCCCCCTGAATATCTACAGTTGCCAACTCACCTCTCTTAGGATAGACGAAAGCGCTGGGCGGATGCAGGTCGAAGACGACCTTGTGGACGAAGGCGCTGATGTCGCCGCGTGCGCCGCGCACCCACACGCGCCAGTCCAGAGACAGAGCTCGTCCTGACGCCGACTGCCGCGGCTCGCACGCGTGTCCCACCTCCAGCCATATGCGAATACACATCTGCGAAGGTGCGAAGTTGTCATTAAACACCGATCCTAGGGCAACTTATCAAGTTAACAAACCTAATTTTCATTAATAACCCACTGCTGGACTAAAGGCCTCTCCAAACGGAAGGGTTGGCCCAAAATCATAACGAAAAAAAAAAAAACTCGAAGCGGGGTTATCTATTTCCCATCTGAACCACCATAATGTTGAATATTATGGTGAAATTCCCATCCAACCATCATATTGTAATGATACTGTAGCATTTCATTGCCTGAAAACAAGAACAAAATAACGTTTTCTAAAAATTTAAAATTAAACCTAGATAGATCTATTATCGTCCTCGAAACTCCCATTTATTTATTAATTTTGTATTGCATCATGAAAATCGTTGGAGCCGTTTCCGAGATTCACATTATATACAAGATACATATATATATACCAGAACTGCTCGTTTAATGGTATTAGTTAGATAAGAAAATACTTGCCAGTCCTATATAGGAGTTACACTAAAAACTAAAGTTTTACTTTTGTTTTTAGTGTTGTGGAATTAATAAGGCAGTGCACAGTAAGTCGACTGAGTTGATGTACTGGGCTCAACTTGAAATTGCTTACACTTCGAGTGTACAAATTGCTGAAAATGCATTACTGTGTCACATTGATGCAACTGGCTATCAAATGACAGACTGTAATGTCGATGGATTTAAATAATATAACATAGGGAGTCGGTACCTACCTAGAGACTTGTCGAATTTAAGTATGTACCTAATGTTATATAAATGTATCGGAGTTGTAGCTCCTGAGATCAAGCAGACGTTTTCAAAAGTTTTGTTTTATACATGCGATTCAGTGACACTCTTTGACAACTGTGCAAATAATGCTATCGAATTGGAATTTTGAAAGGTGTCAAAAACTTTGGAAAGTTTAGGGTCTCAAATAAATAGTTCGGATATGTATGAATAATACAGCAAATCACGGCACTGTTTTAGGTGCGACAGCGAACACGGGCGGTCAATCAACCCTGTTAAGCCCGCTTAAGATCATGACATGAATCGTTTTGATGTTATAATGTAACTTTGCAATTTGCAATTGTTCTTTTACATTTTTAGATGCATTCGAGACGCAGTCGTGGAGTTCATCATAAATTAAAATTGTATACTTTTATTTAAGGTTTTTTTACACAGAATTAAAAACATACAGAACCCTCATTCAGCCATTATTGCATTGAGAAAAAGTATAAAAGCCCTGAGCACATCTCACTTCACACCCGCGGAATGTTGCTAGCTCGCAAACTTTTCCCATCTTTCCCATTTTATGGTAGCGTTTAGAGCATTAGAGGTAAAATAATAACCTACTGTCAACTGCTGCTCATCTTTTTTATTTAATCCAAAAAGTTTTCAAGAAAAATATACATCATCACTACATTTAAGATTGTATTTTTTTTTTCTATCGGGAAACTTTTAATGAATCGCGTAAAGTGGACTAAGATTACCATATCTATACGTTACTACATATTATATATTAAAATTTAAATCATGTTTTATTCTAGTATACAAATAATTTTTTTACACGGTTTTAGATACATTATTTTAGTTTAACCAAGTGCGATTCCAGGTGTTTTAAAGATTTACCTTTAATTTGGTAGTCACCAAAAAGATAGACTTGTTTTTTTTATTTGAATATACGTTCGTTTATTTAATTTTATATTATCGGTGCTGTGTAGTAGCGGTATAAATTGGTTCATACTTTCTGAAAGCTGTTAACTTATTTTATTCCTACAGAAGTCTAAAAAAGCAAATTTAATTATATATAATAAATATATTTTTTCAAGAATTGGTTATCTTAAATATTTATATGGTTTGAATAAAGTTAATTCCGTACAATATGTGCTTAAAAAACAGGTTTGATGCCGTAGGGCAAAAAATATTCATACTTTGCGTTGGGTAAAATCTTTTGTGCTATAACGTCCAGTGAATGGTGCCAAATTCGGCCGTGCCTCGTTACGTCACTACTTTGCCGGACTTGGCCGTGAATGACGACTCTTAATTGCCACAAAATAATTTCAGTGAGTAATAACGACATATTTTAGGCTCGTTGAAAGTTTGTTATTGTAGTATTTTTATGTTAGAAAAACTATTGACAAGTCGCCGGTTTTTCTTGCAAAAACTTGTAAGCAAAGTGCGTTTACATAGCGCTTATGAAAATTGCAAAGAAACATAACAACAGAAAAGGGTTAAGTAGGTCAAACCTCTCAAAAATTAATATAAAAAAATGCTATCTATAGGTATTGGGGCTGGTATAGTTTCCTTGCCAACCGACTCTCTTTGATAGCTTCAGATGTATACAAGGTAATTAGGAAAGGGTCGCAAAGAAAACGAAAATTGTTTTATTTTGATTAAAAATGGGGAAAGAATCGAGGAAGTTGACTTTATAGGATAACTAGGTCATTCGACTTTTTTAAATTTATCGTGATAAATTTCAAAGATATACCGTTAACTCGTTAATTCCCTCCGCATATTTCCGATGTCTACTTATGCAAATATCTGTATCTAATAATTATTAGTATTCATAGGAGTTGATGTTACTTTACACGATCAATAAAAACAATGTATCTAACTAGCACAGTGTTTTTAGTAGATATCAGCAATGAACCTCTACAGACAAAGTTTAATAATAAATATACTACGACAATAAACATACCGCCATCTAGCCCGAAAGTAACCGTAGCTTGTGTTATGGGTACTAAGGCGACTGATGAATATTTTTGTGAATAATATACATAAATACTTTGAACATACATATAAACACCCAGACACTGAAAAACATTCATGCTCATCACACAAACATTTTCTAGTTGTGGGAATCGAACCATTGGGCTCAGAAAGGAGGGTTACTGTTTGCCGTACATTACAAAGAGGATTTTTTGATAGTTACGTAAAGTTTCTTCTATCGTACGGGTACCTTTTAGTGTTTTCTATAAGCTACTATACTGCAGGGAGCGGCTGGACGCAGGCGACGCAAGACCTTGGAAGTATAGAATGTGAAAATGCTTACGGAAGAACGATTTTAGTAGTGGTGCAGCTTTATGTGACAGAGCTCGTCTGAAGAAAAACTACCGCAAAGATTATTTATTGCAGTGTTCAGGTCAAAAAGGTCTCGTTGCCGTTGCAATAACAGACACTCATATCAACTCATTACCGACCTACTACAAGGCGCGGTTCTTCTCCCACAATGAGAAGGATTAAGGCCGTAGTCCATCACGCTGGCCCTGTGTGGATTTTTATGGAAACAGGGCGGCACTTTGCAGTAGAGCTGGCATAGTCAGGAGACAAAAATTATATCTCCCGATTATATCCCCTGACAAGGGATATAACAAAGACATAAATCAAAAGAAGAAGATGGGATATAACTAACATGTGCACAAGCTAGAGCATATTAGTTTATTATTAAACATGTAGGTATTATTTGAATTTGAGTTGATAAAGCTGTAAGAGAAGATAATTGTTTATTCTCTCCCCAAGGAGATAATTGTCTCCTACCCATGCTAGCTGTGCAAGCCTCGTTCCTTGCATGCCCTGCGAAGTGTTGATCCGCAGGGTGATTACGTATCTCGCGACAGCAATGCGACAGGCGTAAATCTTGCAATCACTGCTGTCAAACGTCACTTTTGTTTATTTATTGTATGGAAAATCTTTACCTTCCATTTTTTATTTTCGTTTACCTTTCATTTTTTCATTTCGACCTCACATTCCTCATATCATCAATAATTCAACACGTGTATAAAATGTTGATTATAGGATGTTTCTCTTCAAATTTGGTAAAAGCCCTACGACTCTTACGAGTACCTACTTTCGTGCAAAATTTAAAAAACGGAGGTCACCAGGAAGTACCCTATAGTTTTTGAAGGTCAGTGAAAGGGACTTTTAGTAAGAAAACAACTTCGAAATCACATGGGCTATATTTTTTTGTAACTAGAAAATTTAAATTAATTGTATAACTTTTTTTTGTTTATACTTCTTATGTTTTCCCATAAAACTATGCCATACCTAATTTCTCCTTGGGTAGGGTTATGTCTTGTAAAGTTATTTATTTAATCATTTGTTTCGTTTGTAATTTGTGGAATGAAAACTTCATCCGTCTATTTATTTCATTAGGCATCTTATCATGTTACTGCTGTCTAGATAAATAAACACTAACATTGGAAGATTTGCGTACATTAATTCAAAGTCAATAAAAGTCAAAGGTTATAATTATGTAGACTTAGAAGTCATTTTTGCAGCGATATATCATAAGATATGTGTAGGTATATGATATACATTGTATATATTGTAGCACCAACCATGCATGCATGAAGATGTTTCTATTAGCGCTGTAGGGTGGAAGAGATCGCTAAGTAGCGATATCTCTTATCACTCTATTGTATTTCCATTTCCCTAATTTAATCTATGTATAGTATATCTCTAATGATATAATCGTAAATTTATTCGTATATTTTAGGTTAATAACACTTGGGGAACAAAGGTCACTGGATACATATTTTGTGTTTAATAATAATAAAATCTACGAAATTGTTTTAATCGCAGTAAAAAAAAGTCACAACTAGTTAATAACTAGTTAATTACTAGGTAATTCTCTTTGGATACATATTATGCTAGATAGGGCCAGATGGTTTGTTTTGTCTGCGACTACATATCCATTACTCTCTCATAGGATGAGAGAGTAATTGATTTAAGAACATGCACTCCTCATTCAGCCATTATTGTGTGCAATGCATTGTGTCCAAAAACAGTGAAAACGCCCCGCGCACTTCACACTTTAAACCCGCGGAATGTTGCTGCAAACTTTTCTCCATTTTCCCATTTTATAGTAAACGTTTAGAACATTAGAAGTAAAACAATTACTTTCAACTGCTAAATGGTGTGAGGAAACTAACCTTTTATTCGAAACACTACTAAAGTGGAGTGGATTTTGATGTTTCAATATTAGTCGTGTTCACGGTTTCTGCATATTCTTAATTCTGTGGACAGGGGTAAATTTTACTTATTACCCTATTTGTCTAGAAGCTAGCATGTTCCGCGGCACACGATCTTTGGTTCGAATCCCTAGTCGGGCCGGTTTGATACCAGAAAATTGGCTACGCTTGTGTATCACTAAAATGTTATAATAATGGTTAGAGCCCGCAAACGTTTAGATTTTAGAAAAAAATTATTCAGTCGTCTGTAGAGTCAGTGATCTGTAAGTAAAATTTTGTGGCGAGTGTAACATGTTTTCGGTTTCAATCTTTGTCGTATAATTTACTTATAAGCCATATAACGTATATTGTATATAATCAACTGCAGTAAAGTAGGTTCTGACTTGAATTAATAGGTAATTTTGTCCTCATCTGCCGAGAAAATTTTAATTAATCATGTATAAAAAAAAATACTACTTTACTAAATACGTACTACTACGAGACACACGGAGTACTCGTAACCACGTCTATTTAATTTCAGAGAAACTCATTCATGTATTTATGCTTACAAAATCTAAGAACGCGAGCGTAGCTGTTTAAATTTTTGCTTGTCTTACATATTATATTGTTGGTTGTTTTTATATAGCATAATTAGCATCGGATAAATAACTAATATTCAAGATTAATACACCATAATGCATTCATTGTAGTCCGCTGTATTTTGTTTAGATATAATCTAAAAAAAATACGCTGTATATATATATATATATATATACGCTATATATATATATATATATATATACATATCGCACACCGGGTGCAATAACGTCATAAATGCAAAAATTGCTAAAATTAGATATTGATCGCAAATTATGTCAAACATGCGTCTACATCCGGTGCAGCAATATCATAAATGTAACTCCTAAAATGACCCACTGAGGGCGTAAATGTCGTTGTGGTTTTGGCGGGTTTTTGTGCACGCTAGTGCGAGAACGTTTTAATTGGTCAGTTGCGCGCGGCCCCCCGCAGGAAGTGTTTGTGAGTAGGAGCAACAGCGTCACAAAGGTAATTATGACCAATATTTTCATACAATTTTGGGGCAAGAATGTCACAAGTGAACACTTCTGACTTTGTGGTTCTATTTTCTATTACAAGCAGCAAGTAATACTATCATTTTGTACAATTATGTCAATATTGTCCCAGAAAATGTACTAAATATAACCTAGAAATCGTTCAGATTTAATTTTATTCCATTTTAATTATAAATTAAGGAATATTTATGTACAGTACTTACAAAATGTAACCTACGTTTTATTCTTATTCTTAGCTAAAATAAAATTATGGAAGGACGAGGTAAAAAATTAGTGCAGTTGGTTCTATTAGACAAAGAAAGCCATGACGAATGTGAAGTCAGGGATATAGAGCCAAGTAAGTTTTTATGTATTTTATAAATTAAAAGTTTATCAGTCCTACCTAATTATTTACATAATGTTTTCATTTTTCATTCAGCTTTATCGATAGCACCGAGATCTCCTTCCATTTTAAAATCTCATGATGGTGATTTAATAAAACATTCCATTACGAATGCTGTTGAATCTTCAAACATCCGTGATGATAAAACTCAGGTATGGTATAAGATTTTCTAATACAGAATTATTAATGTAATTAATTTTTTTGTTTGTGTTAATATTTTTACGCAGTTAACTTAATTTCTTTAAACCTTTTCTAGCCTATTAGAGTTTCCGACGATGGAAACTCATCTGGACATGCCTTTTCTGGAACCGAAGAAGAGCAATATGTACCTAAACCATCATCTAGCTCAAATATTAGTATAAATGCTGTTGAATCTTCAAGCATCCATAATGATCAAACTCTGGTATGGTATATTGTTTCATTCAAAATGATATTTTTTGGGTCTATTTTAATATTTTTACGCAGTTTACTTTTAATTTCCTAAAACTTATTTTAGCCCATAAGAGTTTCCTACAGTGAAAACTCATCTGAACAAGACTTTTCTGGAACTGATGATGATGAGCAATATGTGCCTAATCCGTCAACTAACTCGCATAGTAGTAGTAGCTCTAGCAGCAGCTCTAGCAACAGCTCAGAAAGTTCTTCGTCATCGGAATCTGACCATGAAACGCTTACCACTGGAAATATCAACCAAGAGTCCGGACCATCGACCATTAAACGTAGTAGAAAACGTACTCGCAATCCAAGCAAATGGAAAAAAAATGTTGCCAAAATGCTGAAAAATTCTGGTCAGCAATATACTTCATTAAAAACTGGTATGGTTAAAGCAGCTAAAATAATGGGTCCGACTTGTTCAGATAAATGCCGGCTGTCTTGCTCATCAAAATTTTCGACAGAAAAGAGAACTAAGCTATTTGATGCGTATTGGCAGTTAGGCCAATTACAAAGGCAGCGTGATTATTTGGCATCTTGTGTGAGACTTTTAGAGTTATCGTATCGGAGAATAAAAGAATCTCGTAAAAATAATCCCAGGAAACCAAACACAACTTTTTATTTATACAATGATGAAAGAGAAGTTAGAGTATGCAAGACATTTTTTATGAATACTTTGGGTGCCACTGAACGAATTTTACGTACAGTTATAGAATGCAAGTATAAAGATGAAGGCCATAATATTATGAAAGAAGATGGAAGAGGAAGACATGGCAAACAAATCAGATTGGACGAAGAAATAAAGCAATCTGTGAGAGATCATATTAACTCGATCCCAAAGATAGAGAGCCATTATTTAAGAGCGAATACTAGTAGGCTCTTCGTAGAGGGAGATTTAACTATAGCAGAAATGCATAGACATTACAAGAAAAAGCGTGAGGACGAAAATAAACCACAAGCTTGTTACGATGCTTATGCTCGAATTTTCAACACAGAATTCAATATAGGATTTTTTATTCCAAAAAAAGATACCTGTGACGACTGTGAAGCCTATAAAAACGCATCTATCGAAGAGAAAGCAAAATTGGAAAATTCTTATAAATTACACCTCGAAGAAAAAAGTTTATCTAGGATAGAAAAAGACGTGGACATGACGAAGTGTAAATCGGAGGGCAATGCTTTTGTAATAATATACGATTTACAAGCTGTAATGCCATGTCCGATCGGAAAGTCGTCTGCTTTCTTCTACAAATCTAAACTTAATTGTTACAATTTTACGGTAAGTTCTTGCAGTCACTAATAATAATTTAACGGATAATCTATTATTTGATTATTACATTCATATATTTTTCATCAAGTGCGTCTATTTAAAATGTATTTATATTTCAGATGTCAGATGTCAAAAATCAAGAAACAACATGCTTCTTTTGGCACGAAGGAATAGGTAATCGAGGTGCCATAGAAATTGGATCGTGCATATACAACTTTTTAAGAGATCTAGCTGAGAAAAGCCCAGGTTGCGATGTCATATTCTATTCAGATAACTGCTGCGGACAGCAAAAGAATAAGTTAGTAAACTACCTTATTGTGTAATGTTAGTAATTATTTTTACTGTTTATATATTAAAAATAATAACATTGTTTCAGGTTCATATTTTGTATGTACTACTATGCTGTTAACAAGTTACAGATAAATTCCGTGACCCATAAATTTTTAATAAAGGGCCACACACAGAATGATGGAGATGCGGCTCACTCAGTAATTGAAAAATCCGTCACTAGGGCAAAAAAATCTGGTGCTATTTACGTACCAGACCAGTACATTTCTTTAATCAGAAACGCTAAGAAGACAGGAAAACCTTTTATAGTAAAAGAATTAAACTATACCGATTTCATAGATTTGAAGAAACTAGCAGATGACTTAAATATAAATACAACAAGAAATGTTTCTGGAGAAGCTATTAAAACGACAGATATTAAAGTTATAAGTTTTATGAAGGGCTGTGATATTTATAAGTATAAAACTACATACAAGACTGATAATTTGAATAAGGCAAACATTTACTGCCAAACCAGGACATTGCGGCAAAATACAACACGTCCAAGGAATTATATAAATATAGAGGAAATATCTTTGAATCCTGCTTATACGTCTAATATACCGATAAGTGATAGAAAAAAACAAGATCTGTTAGAATTGGTTCAAAAAAATATAGTGCCTCGCTATTATGAATATTTTTATAATCAGCTTTAGTTGGTTAATTCTGATTTTTAAGATTGTTTTTAATGAAAACTGATTATTAAATGTAAGAGTAATTAGGTACATAGTACAAAGACATAAGGATGCTAGAATTATTATAAACTGCTACATAACTGTACCAGTATAAGCCTGTTATGGTAAAAACCTTTGATTGTTTTTCTACAAATTTTATTTCTAGCCTGTTAGTTCCTCGTAAAAGTCTGATTATGGGTACTTAAATGTAAGAAGTTTTTCATATTTTTTTAGATTTTATATGCAATTTATTTTAATAATAATGTTGATTATTTTTAAACACTGAAAAGGTTAATTGCAAGTGCTATTTAATACATTTAGAGTTTTGATTTTTGCTTAGTTCGGACTTTATGACGTTATTGCACAAAAACGTTCTACTTTCAATTTAACTTTCTGCACAATAACGTCATAAATGTAGGTATCGTTTTTAAAAACATTAAAAATGTACCACTTATATAATATTTTTATTTCTAAAACAACCTTAATTTCAAAATATAGAATATAAACAATATTTTGGTCATCGATATATAATAGTATTGTAATTACATTTCATTTTATTAAAACAACAACTTTTAAATCGATCTCCTGAAAAAAACGTAATTTGTTACTTATGACGTTGTTGCACCCGGTGTGCGATATATATATATATATATATATATATATATAATGTCCCCTAACAGGGGATATAATTAACGTGTTCACCTGTTAAAGCATGGGAATAGGGAATAGGAGAAGTTTACCACCGGTTACACACATGTTATTTTGAATACATATTTGACAGCCGACTGGCGCAGTGGGCAGCGAACCTGCTTTCTGAGTCGTGGCCGTGGGTTCGATTCCCGCAACTGGAAAATGTTATTGATGAACATGAATGTTTTTCAGTGCTGGGTGTTTATCTGTATATTATAAGTAATTATGTCTATTGTATTCATAGAAATATTCATCAGCTATCTTAGTACCCATAATACAAGCTACGCTTACTTTGGGGCTATGAGGCGATGTGTGTAATGTGGTAGTATATTTATATTTATTTATTTTCAATTTTCTCCTGCCCATGTTATCCGCGCAGGGCGCTGAATCTTTAAATACACCACTGATTGCAACAATGTAAGTAAGAATGGCGGTAGAACTTTCCCAGACGAGCCCTGTCTCAAAAATCTCTCTCTACTGCTACTAGATTTTCAGAGTACCAGTCCCGAGGTACAAAGTTAGCGTAGTACGCCCTCGTTCCTCAAAGATCACATTGGACCTTCGTGCACGGTTCTAGCGGTTGCCCGCGACTTATTTTCGGTTTTTCATCAAATTCCTCGGAATCGTCAGTTTTCCGGCTGGATTTTTTGTAGGTTACTAATAATAAGTCGTTTAATTATGTAGTACATAAATGTTATGTATCATCAAAAGTTAGTTCATTCAATTCGCTTAATAGTGAATTTTATAGGCAAAATTTTCCTACGTTATATTATTGCTATTCAGTAAGGATCTCTAATTTTTTTGTTAATAAATTATAGCCTAAGTAACTTCGTGATAACTTAGCCTCCTATTGGTAGAACAGGTTTTAATCGGTCCAGTAGTTTCGGAACCTATTAGGTACAAACAAACATACAAAAAAAATCACTCCTCTTTATAATATTAAATATAGATTACGTTAAAGCTGACATCCGGTAGCCAGCGGCGTGCAACGGGCCTTCGGCCAGGGTATGCATTAAGCAGATACATGGCATAAAATGGAAAAAATCCCCTCCAATACGAGCTATATCAAATAATTTAGGTAGGCAGTGCTTTTGTGCATGTATGAAATGCACGCCACTGCCGGTAGCCCACATGGTCTCAGCTTTAATCCTTCTCTCAAATAAAAGGAGGCTCAGGATAGGTATTAGGTAGGCACTGGCAACCTTGTACGAACCTCCGCTCGTATAACCAACTTTTATAGGTTAGCCCACTAGAATCTAACCTTACATCATCACTTACCACTAGGTGAGGTTGCATTACAGGGCTAAACTGCAATGAAATAACAAAAAAAAACTAAGATTTTCTTAATAGATGTGCTCAAATTTTTCATTCGTGAAACACCTTTTCACTTGTGTAGGAGAAATATTAAATCCCCCGATTATATCCCCTGGCAAGGGATAAAGTTTACGTGTCAACCTGCAAGGCAACGGGGATTATATATTACCACCGTTTTTCTTCTTATTAATATTCTTTACGTTCTTTTAAAATTTTCCACAATATTAAATTACATATATCAAAAACAAGCATTATTACACGAAAGTATATTATTTGGATACTATTTACTCGGATGCTCGGAGAGCTAATAGAGTTGTGGGACAAGATAAAATTGTATCCTTTGCACGGGGACAAAAACTTCTCCTGTCCATGCTAGCGGTGTTTATGTAATGAAATGTATAGACGTAGCTATTATTTAGATAAGATTAAAGTACGTACACGTATTTAATTATAACTAATAATAATCTTGTTATCAATGTAAACTTGTAGTTCAGTGGTTCAAGAATATAATCGCGCTAAAACGATACCTATCTACTTCTACTTTTCATTACAGAGCTCTTCCCAGCTATAGCAACATTATTTCCGCGTTTTAATTTTATCGCGCGATTTAAAATCTGTACATTTCAAGAGATACAAATTAGCGCTGTGCACTAATTACGACCTTACACCAAATAGATAAGGTTCTACTTTGTTAAACTAAATATTCAAATAACATATTCAATTAGTAAATTTGTATTATAAGGAAGGAAGATAAGCATATATTAGGCATGCCTATACCTGCCCAGTTATGTATAAATAACATAAATCGTAACAGAATCATTTAATGATGTTCTTGTGATGTCATACCAAATTTGTTTTTGTGTAAGTATACCTATATAGTGGAATTCCGATTGATCTCCTATTTCCTTATGGATAAATATCTATGTATCTGTGTATTTTGTGTATATAGGAAAATAAGATGGAAAAACTAAGGGTCTATTATTGGATTGTCTTTATTAAAGTTATGTTCTTAAAATACGCTTACAAGCGTATGCTAAATAACTCTGGTATTTATCTTCAAAAAAACCAGTTACATTTTGAACACGGCCTCTTGCGCTGACACACCCGCCACGCAAAACAAAGTTGTTTACAACTAGGTATTCGATAAATAAAAATATTTGTTCGTTTTTACGACTAATAATAGGAAGAGACGCGTTACACGATATTCATTGACGTTGATTGATAACGATAACTACTAGGAATACAGAAATGTGTCAATGCGTACCCACTAAAGAACGGGGCCGTCGTCGGAGTTTCCAAACAAGCACATTCTCGGCGATTTTACAGCCACGGTCGTCACTCGAGGCACGCGAGTCGGTCGCGTGACGTTATACTCGTATTGTGTTGAGACTCACCGGCTTCTCATGTTGGTACGGGGGACCTTCAGTCATTTTCTAAGATGTGATAAAAGCGCCGTTCCTTGTGCGGTGACGGCTGACATCTGTAACAGGCCGTCGAGGTCATTACAAGGGAATATTATTAACACGGATTCTATTGGGACTCGCGGGGCCGAGTGGCGAACTCACTTGTAATTTGTTGATGGCAGGCTAAGATGCATTAGGCAGCTTAAGGTTTTCGGCGGCAAGTCAAGCGCGCAGCATGTCGGACAAGGCGTCGGTTAAGCGCGTTTATCACTCGGTAACTGAGAGGTCGGCTGACGCGGGCCGGCCGCCGATGACGTCGGGCCTCTTTCCCTCCGTCCCAGTCCGCACCACCGCTCTGTGACGTGTGCACTGTGAAGCGGACGGTTGTCAACGTTCCGTTTTGCACGTTTTAACAAATGCAGCGGTGCACGTTATTAAGCTTATAAATTGACTATTGCAAGCGAGTTTTTTGGACAACTGTTAATCCTCAAGGGAAGGATTTAGTTTGATCTGCTGTGATTAAAATACAATTTACAGAGCACGAAGCTTGTTAATTTCTTATGGTAAAATAGAATAGCGGCTTATATGCCCTAAAAATAATAAGATATTGTTGAATGTGTTAAATAATCATACTTACTATAGTTAGACTACCTGCACTAGTTAAATAAAAAATATAGATAAGTTGGATAAAGCTAACAGAAGCGTGCTCTCGGTTAATTCACTACACTGAAACTTCGCTTTTCAACAACTTTGGGCACTTTCATGAAGTTTTTATTAATATTATGCTTACCAAATAAATATTTGCTACATATAAACAAGTAGGCGACAATTTTCGTTTTATTTATAATTGATGGGCCAAGCAGATGGGCCACCTGGTAAGAAGAATGCCATAGTCTGTGAACAGAGCAACACTTTGCAAAGCATAAATAAATAAAATACGACAGTGCACACATCGCCATCTAGCCCCAAAGTAAGCATAGCTTATTTATTTATAAACATATATTTATAATATTATACTTATGTCGGAGATTAATGAATTACCTCTGACATAAATAGACACGTGTAATAAGTTTGATTCACATCGGTGTCCCGATGATTGCGGTTTTTTTATTCGAAGGAGTATTTAATGACGAAGGTCGTAGAGTAAAGTGAAGCGAATGATTCTTTATAGCATATGATTTACTTTCGCTATATTTGATGATTGTTCAGCTGTTTAAAATTTTCAGCTGATTTTTAAGTCTAAGGATAGACGTCACACTGAAATTGAAATTTATAATACTTTTTTTTAGTTACTACGCACTACTTATACCACAACCACCTAAGTTAGCCCTTGACTGCAATCTCATCTGTAGGAATGATTATAGGAGTGGGCTAACTTGTTAAGGGTTTGGCAGTTTCCAATATCCCTTCATCAATCATAAACATAGACTCATATTCCTAATTGGGTTCTAAGCGGCATCGTACTCGAAAGCTAAATCGATTTGCAGCACGTCTCATTCGGCAGGGTGGTATCCAGCAAAGACCAAAACCGCCCAAACCATATCAGAGAAATTTCTATTATAAATTTTACAAATTCCACCGGCCGAGACTGGAACCTGCGACCTTACACTTCGACAGCGATCATCACTGTGGCAGGAAGACCGTCGGATACTCTCACTTGACACAAACGACTCTGTACACGCTGATGTGCTTACGTGTAATCTGAGGAAACTGTGAAAAAGACATGCAACGGTCGCTGGGTTTATTAATCATAAGACATAGGTTAATAAGTTTTACCATTTCGTTAACATTAGCGTTATACTATAAATGTAGTAGGTACATATTACTTTAAAAAAAAATATTGACGATTTACAATAAAAATTAAAACTAAATTAATTACTGTACTAGTCATGCACGGGTGGAATGGTGCCAAGAATGCGGGCTGCATTTCCTGGCTTAGCTGATTCTTTGCTCAAAATATAACTAGCCCTTCTGTCATCAAAAGAAGTAAGCAACCGCGGTGTCATGTCTCACAAGAAATTGCTTGCACTTAGACTCCATGGCCCCAGGGTCGCCCTCTCAATTCAAAATTGAATTAGCACTTATTATGCACCTATTAGGCATACTAAATTAAAGCTGCGGCGATTTGAGATGAGACGAATGTGTCAACGCATGTTGCGCCAAAAAAAAGGCGGCCGGCCTCGTTTTCGAGAAAATGTAATTGATTAAGTAACAACAGTTTCCCTGAGCGATTTTGACTCGAGGATCGAAACCTTGATTTGCAGTTGAATATGATAACTAATAGACGAAGCAGTACCTACTTAAGTTACACTAGTCCAATGACTTATGATATGTGTTTATAATATGAAAAAAAATTCAAAATTCATTTATTTCAAGTAGGCCTAATACAAGCACTTTTGAAACGTCAAGTCTGTACGTGTGTAGTGACTCTACCACCGGTTCGGAAGGCAGATTCTACCGAGAAGAAGCCGGCAAGAAACTCAGCAGTTGCTCTTTTCCAACATCAAAAATTTACATTTTATATTTTAACATTCATTTTTCTATCTTGTGAGAGATGAAAGCGGAGCCGGATGCTTCCAAGCAACCTTGTCAAACAGTATATTCTTGTACTCTTAAAATTGCACTAGCACTGCACTTTCACTACACTACACTCAGTGGCGTGCACTTCATAGATGCACAAAAGCACTGCATACCCTAAAATTAATATATAACTCGTATAAAGGAGGATTTTTGCTGTTTTATGCAATTTTCCTGCTGTATGCATACCCTGGTAAGAAACCCAGTGCACGCCACTGACTAAACTAGCTCGATAGGCTTAACCCTTTTGAATCTTCTAAATTTGCCCGTATTGTCGAGGAACTGTATGGCTCCGATAATTACATGATGAAGCCTTTCATGGCATCGAGGCAGCAGGAAAATTGTATAAAATGGCAAAAATCCTCCTCTTATACGAGCTATACATACATTTTAGGGTAGGCAGTGTTTTTGTGCGTATATGAAGTGCACGCCACTGCATCGAGGCTAATCAAGCTCCTCAATTTATTTGAAAAGATCAGGCAAATTAACAAAACTTAAGTGCAAAGAAATTAAATGTAATTTTTTTTTATGAATATGTGATGAAATGACTCTTAACAAAATAACAAAGTCGCAACATGTCCAGCCAAGCAAAAATTTGGTCAATTATATATAAATATAAACAATCTAGTTCTGAGGCTTATATTGAAGAAATTCGTCAATTTAATAAAATACCTACATCATCTCAATAGTCACATAGTGACATCTCAATAGTCACTTTTTCAATGTACCTGTTCTTAAATTTTTGATACGGTGATACGGCTATTGATTTTGGAATTGCATTGAATATCTTTACACACATGGTACTACAGTTTTTTAAATACCTAGGTTGTCCTCGGGCACTAAGAAGTGCAAGGATTCCTAAACTTTTAAATATTGGTCTCACTTGGCAAAATCTCTGATTAAGGAAGTAGTCTTGGAATTTTAAAGAATTATGGTCAATTTTCGACCATTGGGCGACTAGTATTATCATGTATATATGTGTATTTGTGTATATATTATGATGTATATATGTATTAAACGTAGAAACGCTTGTAGAAAAGTCCTATTATGGTATAAAGGACTACGTAATCGATAAAAAAGCTTGGGTGTGAATTATAGCTATAACCATGTTGCTCTTTTAATAATTTTAAATGACATTGTGAGATGGTGATAACAAAAAAAAAACACCCGGCTAAGTTTGTTGTGGGCTTCTTCTTAGAACAGGACGTGTTTGGAACCCTCGTAGCTTTAGTTTTAAGTTTACGATTGTGGTTATCGCCATAATCTCACTACCGTGTAATTCTTATGTACGCATCAAAAGTGCCACCTATGGGCCGGGCCTACTTGAGTAAAGATATTTTTGTCTTTGACTTGACTTTAAGTAAGGTATTCCTTTGTATACTTTTATAGTTTCTCTTTTAATTTTTTTTTTGTTTTTACATTTTCTTTTCATGTTATAGTGTCCATCTTCATTTAGCGTCGACTTGAATAGTTATTAAGCATGTTATTGGTAGGTATACCTATAAGTTGAATCATATGTGTTTCTAATAACTAAGTCTATTACCATACGTCAATGTATTACGTGTGATTCTTTTAGTGTTGCTTTGAATAAAAAAATAAACTAGTTTTAATTAATTAATATATTTTACTAGCTGACCCCAGCGCCATCTGTCGGGCTGTTTTGTGAATTTAACCATCCAGGGTGCCACCCAAACGCATACCGAAAAATTCATTCAAATCGGTCCAGCCGTCCAGTAGGAGTTCAGTCGCATACACACGCACACAATAAATATATATATAAAGATTAACCACCCTGTTGCCACCTCAATATCACTACTGCAATCAAGTTTTCAAATAAACAAACAAACAATGCCAATTTTATAACATCCGGGACTCGGACCTGAGACCTCGCGACTCCTTGTGAACATGCTAACCACTAGGCCCACGAGGCAGCAAAGACAGGTACTAAAATTTTATTTGTTTGCTAATTTTTGTTTATTACCTTGTACCTAAATGATAGATATGAATCAAGAATGCCGCGCGCTGTTGAGTTATTACTTCTCAGACTTATTGCTAATAAAATAAATAAATCTGAAATTATCGTATATGATTATCTAGAATACCTATTCAATAAACTTTTATATCCTTTTTTGTTGCACTCTGAATCACCTATTAGCGCTAATTGCCTGAATTACTTGTAGATATTGCGAAAATTTGAGTACTTTCTACTATTGTACCTACATATTAGCTTATGCAAATACGTCAGCGTCGCATTTCTAGATGCCCATTGAATTTAAATTACAAGCTGCGCCCCGCGATGTTACTCGTACATGTATAGACCTTTACAATTTTTAACGCGAACGGAACATTGCAGGGTGATTTTTCCGGGCTAAAAAGTAGTCTATATATTAATCTAGGAAACAGTGATAGCGCAGTGGGTGGGACCTCGACTTCACTTTCGGGGGGCCGAGTTTGAATCCCAGCACGCACCTCTAGCTTTTTTGAGTTACGTGCGTTTCAAACAATTCAAAATATCAACATCGTGATGAAAAAGTTCATGTTCATCGCACAAACATGTTCCAGTTATGGGAATCGAACCCACGGCCATGGTCTCAGAAAGCAGAGTCGCTGCCCACTGCGCCAGTCGGGCGTTATTAAATACCACTTGCTTTAACGGAGAAGCAAAACGTCGTGAGAAAACCTGCATACCTGAGAGTTCTCATAAACTTGTTTAAGGCATGCGAAGTCTACCAATCCGCAATTGGCCAACGCGGTGGACTACGGCCTAAATATATTATGAAAATTAAGCTAAGCAAATTAAACTTACTTTACAATGAATTATTGAACTTAACAAATATTAATTGTAAAGTCAACATCTCCCGAGGATGCTCCGGTTTCGGAGCGAAACGTGCGTAGATGGTACATTGCCGAAGATCTCTTTGGTGTGGAGTATAAGGATTGAAGAAATTATAAATTACACCATACAGATTCTCGGAGTATGCTTTTCGCGGAGTATAGCAAAATACTTAATATTCATAATATATCATAGATTTCCGAAAAGTAACGCCTGCTTCTATACAATATCTACGGACTACGACCTAAACCTAACTCATTCTGAGAGGAGGCCCGTACTCTGTGGTGGTTATGGTTTGATGATTTGGTTAAATGGCTGGGTGGTATTGTCAAGCAGTGTTGCCAAACCAATGAAAAATATTTTGCTAATATTTGAGCATTGACAGAGAACGGTCTTCTGCGATACTTCAACAATATGCAGCGTTTACCAACCCGTCTGCCCAGCGTGGTGAATAGAGGCAAACCCTACCGTTGGGAGAAGCCTTTAGTCCTGTGGTGATTATTATAGGCTAAGATGACGATGATGACTATTTGTGTGTCATAATATCTATCATGTATAGATAATAATAAATAATAATAAACTTTATTTAGGCCAAAAATAGTTTGTACGCAGAGTTCTAGATTAAGTATATAAAAAAAAACATTGCGTTTATGATTTATAAAGAAACAATACTTCTTAAAACATAAGATTTGGTTGCTGGTGCCTTCATCAGATTTCACAGTTTTATAAGTACCAGCGACCTTTAAACCAAAAATAATACCTGCTTACATAATAAATGAGGTTAGTAATTGAAAATATATAGGAATGTACAAAATGTTTGTAAGACCAGGTTCCAGTTACGCCAACTCCTGTACTAGTTAAAACTGTATCACAGTGAGTTGCCATTCCTCGTGCCCAAGTACTTACTATAAGTCTATACGTTTTATTCTATATTATGAATAGGTAAACAATATGTGTGCAGTTTTAAGATAATATAATAATATAAGATGATATAAGATGACAGGTGGACTAATAAATGTCACTACATGGAACGGCCCGCCATGCAAACGCCGAATAGGAAGACCAAACACGAGATGGGAGGATGATATTAAGAAGACCGCAGGAACAAACTGGTTACAAACAGCAAAAAATAGACCAAAATGGAAATCCTTCGAGGAGGCCTTCACCTGAGAGGGGTCCTTGCAAATTAAATATGGAAACGAATAATAAATTAATTCCTAAATATTATAATAAAAGAATAAAATTGTTAAAACGAAATTGTATTGTAAACTTTATAGACACTATTTTTTATTTCATTCTTTTTTACTATGTTTGTAATATTATTTGCATGTAATAAAAGGATTTTTATTTATTATTTATTTATTAATATCTATAATATTTTTCAATATCGATGCCGCTGATTGCCACTCCCCTAATAAATTTGAGGAGTAGAGCTTCTTTTGACAGAGCCAATCTGGGGTAGTAGGTACTACCGCTACGCTCATTTCTGCCGCTAAGAAGCATTGCTGGGTTCCAGTAGCGTGTATAGAGGTATGCACAGGGTATGCAGATGGAGAAAATGAAGAAAATCTCCTATACAAGTTATAAATACTTAAGGGTGGGCTTTTTATAACTCTTACAATGCCTATCCTTAAGTTTTTTATAACTCGTACTGGAGATTTTCTCCATTTAATATCATTTGCATACCCTGTGCATACCCTCTATGCACGCCACTGCTGGGTTCTGGTCTGAAGGGCGTGGTTGCCGTGGTGATTGCAGACAGATGAGGCTTAACACCTCCGCTTCGGGTTGATTGCCACTGGGCGGCACTTTTACTTTTTTTTTTAAATATTAATAGCGGGCAAACGAGCAAGTGGGTCACCTGATGATAAGTGATCACCGCCGCCCATAAACATCTGCAGCACCAGAGGAGCCACCGATGCGTTGCCGGCTTTTAAGGAATTTGTTTATCCGCCCCTTGAATAACCTATTTAGTGCAGCTTCTTGCATGCCCTGCGAAATGTTGATGTATACTTCATTGGTGACTCTGCGTTTTTTTCGGTGCTTTGATTATTAATAATTAATAAAAATTAAAGATTTTAATGTGATTGTTTTATTTGATAAATAAAATTAAAAAAAAAAAAAAAACAGCAGAATTAAGAACATACAGAAACCGTGTACACGACTAATATTGAAGCATCAAAAACCACTCCACTTAAGTAGTGTTTCTCGAACAGGTGGTTAGTCATTTCATACCATTTAGCAGTTGACATTAATTATTTTACCTCTAATATTTACCATAAAATGGGGAGAAAGAAGAAAAAATTGTGAGCTAGCAACATTCCGAAAGTTGAAGTCAAACGTGCGCGGGGCATTTCAATGTTTTTGGACGTAATGCACTTCTTGTAATAAAGGCTGAATGTTTAAAATTCAATGCCCCTAACGAGTGAGCCCACTACCATCTTAGACTACATCATCACATATCACCACTTGATGCAGATGCAGTCAAGGGCTAGCTTTTAGAGGTTAAATGATATTGATTTTATTTGGCATACCTTCATGTAATTAAAATAAGAATATTTCTGAAACAAAACAATATTAATATATCACTCCTTTTTTTATGTCTCTACAAGCCAGCTCTTGACAGCAATCTCACATGCTGGTAAGTGATGACGCGGTCATGGGCTAACCTGTTAGAGGTATGGTAGTTATATTAAACCCATACCCCCTAATCGGTTTCTACGCAATTGTACCGGAATGCCAAATCGCTTAGGGACACGTCTTTGTCTGTAGGGCGGTAACTAGCCACGGCTGAAAACCAGAGAAAATTAAGAAATTATAAATTTCCAAATTGACCTTACAGGAAGCGAACCCGGCATCTTCAATTTAAAATCACAGCGCTCACCGCTGCGCCTGAGAAGGCGTCAAAGTGATGTCAGTGAACCCCTAGTTCTATACAGTTGAACTTCTAAGAGGACAGTTCCATCCCATACACTGAAGTATGGGAACTTAAATGACGAAGACTGACACATACTTAATTATCTATAACTCTGAAGTACTTTTTTATCATACAATTTGAAATATATGAGGTCGTTAAATCCTTTGAAATCACTTTATAATCTTAGATATCAAAAGATAATCATTTCATATATAAACTAAAGTTTTAATCCAATTTGTGTGCATTACTTGTATTCCAATCAGTACAGTGCATTGGAAAATACAAGTAAAAGTGACCATAAGCTACAAAATGAGAGGTAGGTACCTATTAAAATATTTGCTCTATTATCTAAGGCCGTGGTTCACCAAGCTAGCCAAGTACTTTGAGAATGAAAATTTCACGATGTTTTCCTTCGCCGTTAAATCAAGTGATAATTGAATGCATTAAACGCAAATAGGTTGGAATTTTTAAATATTTTTGCAATAATCTAAAATATTAATCCATTGTTTAAATACATGTTTTTCTTAATGTTTCAACTTTTTCCATCTGTGGTTTAAAATTTTCCAAAAAATAAAAGATTATGTTTTTTTTTCAGTCGCAGCTATATTGGTCTGCGCATTCGCCGCTGTACTAGGAAATGATATAAAACTTGACTTGGATTTAAGCTTCCTAATATGTCCATTAGATGTAGCAATTCAAACATTCTTCCCTCACCAGCATTGTGGCATGTTCTATCAGTGCTCTAATGGAGTCGTTGTTGAGCGTCAATGTTCGGGAGATCTCTTGTTCGATTTAGTTAACCAACAGTGCGACTGGCCATATAAAGTCGACTGCACTGGTAGAAATACTACTGAGCCAAAACCAAAACAAAACGAAAGCACAGTAAATGAAAGCGATGGAGACGGTGACAACGCCACTTGCAATTGTGATCCGACTGAAGCACCAGAAATTTGTGCACAATCCAACTCCGATGGAGTTTTAGTTGCTCACGAAGCTTGCAATTATTACTATAAATGCGCAAATCAGAAGCCCATTAGTCTTAAATGTCCGAGAGGCCTTTATTACAATCCAAATAAGCGCTGGTGTGACTGGCGTAAAAGTGTCGATTGTGGCAACAGAACTATTTCAAACAATGATGACGAAGATACTAACGTTAATGAAAATGACAATGAAGGCAATAACAACACTCAGGAAATTGCTAATAACGAACACGTTGATGCTGCAAAGATTTGTGCGCAGCAAGAAATTGATGGCCTTTTAATAGCCCATGAAAATTGCAATATGTTCTATACGTGTTCTGGTAAGCAACTGTTTGCTCAAAGATGCCCTGATAATCTTGTCTACAATCCGAGCACGGAAGTGTGCGACTGGCCTGAATTTGTCAACTGTGGTAATAAAACAACTGCAGAGCCTGAGAAGAATGACAACGGTAGTGATGGAGACAGTAACAACACTCAGGAAATTGCTGAAAACGATCACGTTGATGCTGTAAAGATTTGTGCGCTGCAAGAAATTGATGGCGTTTTAATAGCCCATGAAAATTGCAATATGTTCTATACGTGTTCTGGTAAGCAACTGTTTGCTCAAAGATGCCCTGATAATCTTGTCTACAATCCGAGCACGGAAGAATGCGACTGGCCTGAATATGTCAACTGTGGTAACAAAACAATTGCAGAGTTTGAGAATAATGACAACGGTAGTGCTGGAGACAATAACAACACTCAGGAAATTGCTAATAACGATCACGTTGATGCTGCAAAGATATGTGCGCTGCAAGAAATTGATGGCGTTTTAATAGCCCATGAACATTGCAATATGTTCTATAAGTGTTCTGCTAACAAACTAGTCGCTCACAGATGTCCTGATGGTCTTATGTACAACCCCAGCACGGTACTCTGCGACTGGCCTGAATTTGTCAACTGTGGTAATAAAACAACTGCAGAGCCTGAGAAGAATGACAACGGTAGTGATGGAGACAGTAACAACACTCAGGAAATTGCTGAAAACGATCACGTTGATGCTGTAAAGATTTGTGCGCTGCAAGAAATTGATGGCGTTTTAATAGCCCATGAAAATTGCAATATGTTCTATACGTGTTCTGGTAAGCAACTGTTTGCTCAAAGATGCCCTGATAATCTTGTCTACAATCCGAGCACGGAAGAATGCGACTGGCCTGAATATGTCAACTGTGGTAACAAAACAATTGCAGAGTTTGAGAATAATGACAACGGTAGTGCTGGAGACAATAACAACACTCAGGAAATTGCTAATAACGATCACGTTGATGCTGCAAAGATATGTGCGCAGCAAGAAATTGATGGCGTTTTAATAGCCCATGAACATTGCAATATGTTCTATAAGTGTTCTGCTAACAAACTAGTCGCTCACAGATGTCCTGATGGTCTTATGTACAACCCCAGCACGGTACTCTGCGACTGGCCTGAATTTGTCAACTGTGGTAATAAAACTACTGCAGAGCCTGAGAAGAATGACAACGGTAGTGATGGAGACAGTAACAACACTCAGGAAATTGCTGAAAACGATCACGTTGATGCTGTAAAGATTTGTGCGCTGCAAGAAATTGATGGCGTTTTAATAGCCCATGAAAATTGCAATATGTTCTATACGTGTTCTGGTAAGCAACTGTTTGCTCAAAGATGCCCTGATAATCTTGTCTACAATCCGAGCACGGAAGAATGCGACTGGCCTGAATATGTCAACTGTGGTAACAAAACAATTGCAGAGTTTGAGAATAATGACAACGGTAGTGCTGGAGACAATAACAACACTCAGGAAATTGCTAATAACGATCACGTTGATGCTGCAAAGATATGTGCGCAGCAAGAAATTGATGGCGTTTTAATAGCCCATGAAAATTGCAATATGTTCTATACGTGTTCTGGTAAGCAACTGTTTGCTCAAAGATGCCCTGATAATCTTGTCTACAATCCGAGCACGGAAGTGTGCGACTGGCCTGAATTTGTCAACTGTGGTAACAAAACAACTGCAGAGCCTGAGAAGAATGACAACGGTAGTGATGGAGACAGTAACAACACTCAGGAAATTGCTGAAAACGATCACGTTGATGCTGCAAAGATTTGTGCGCTGCAAGAAATTGATGGCGTTTTAATAGCCCATGAAAATTGCAATATGTTCTATACATGTTCTGGTAAGCAACTGTTTGCTCAAAGATGCCCTGATAATCTTGTCTACAATCCGAGCACGGAAGAGTGCGACTGGCCTGAATTTGTCAACTGTGGTAATAAAACTATGGCAGAGCCTGAGAGTAATGACAGCGGTAGTGATGAAGGCAATAATGAGAATGAGGACAACAATACTACTGTAGGACCTATCAATGATAATCCTGCTGAAGCACGCACGATTTGCGCACAAGATGAATCTGACGGTATACTGATTGCCCATGAAAATTGTGACCATTTCTATATCTGCAATTTGTTTGTTCCAATAACTGTAAAATGTGGAAAAGATCTATATTTCAATGCTAACGAGGAACGTTGTGATTGGCCCAATAATGTTGACTGTGGTGACAGGGTCATCCCTACATACAATAATACTGAAAGTGACGGTCAAGAAACTTTAAATTTGGACCCTAACGAGGCACCAGAAATCTGTGCTCGTGATGGATCTGACGGCGTTTTAATCGCACATGAAAACTGTAACCAGTACTACAAATGTTATCAAGGAGAACCCAATGCATTGAAGTGCAGTGGTAACCATATGTATAATTCTTACAAAGAATGGTGTGACTGGGCTGAAAATGTGGATTGTGGTGAAAGGATCGTTCCTGGTAATAATGATAGTTCTGAAAATGGTAACCCTACGATGGCATCAGAAATATGCGCGCGCGAAGAATCTGATGGCATACTTGTAGCTCACGAGATTTGCAGTCAATTCTTCAAATGTAGCCATGGCGTCCCTATTGTACTACAATGCGGAAATGGTCTTCAATATAATGCAGACCTGGGAATTTGTAATTGGCCAAGTCAGGTTGATTGCGGAGACAGACAACAATGAAACCTGTGTAGCTTATTGAACTTGGACTTAGAGAATAATTAATACCTTTATATTTTTAAGCTTTATTTATCGCAAACTCAATATTTTAATATTAAAATTTGTATCATTATGAAATAAAATATTGCAATTAAAATTTGTCAATGCCTTTTTTTTAATCATCGTTGGTGGGTAAAATGGGACTTTGTCTGTTTTCCCGTCCGTCTGGCTATCAGAACAAAATATCTTCTAATTGATCACTCATACTCTTATGACATCAGTCGATAGGCGTGACGTTCTACATATAGAATTTAAATTAAAGAGTGCGGCGTCTCACACTTGAACCACACGTTATAAATTATGAAACCTAAAACCGTAGAAATCTCTTTACTTTATACTTCGTAGAGCAATTGTTATGTGATACTATAAATACGCGTCAATTAGCGACTTACTACATATATCTAAACCACATTGCCTCTTAATGATAAACAACTAGTGTACTCCGTTGTAAGAAACAGAAATGCTCCTGGTACAACCGGGGTAGCCGTGGTCGTTCGGCGAAAAGTGTCTTCTATACGTAAAGTGCTAAAGGCACAGCCTAAAGGGCATTTCTAGTGTCTTGTTATTAAGATTTAAATCAATGCCTATAACGTAGTGTATATGCTCTTTGCCTATAACCATCATACAACCACAGTATAAATCGTTAATCTCACGGTAAATGCCGATTACCTAAATAGCCCCCCTCAATTAACATACAAAACTTTTTTGATTTATTCTCCCCACAATTAGAGCAAAGAAAAGATCAATAGCTTTTGGGGATTTCAATATAAATATTTTACATGAAGACAAATGCAGCAAAAATTATAAGTATGTACTACAAGTATTTGCATATAAGCTACTGAATGAAATTGGTTGACAATATAGTTTTCGCAAAAAATCAAATCAGGAACAATTGACCTGATATCAAAAATAAAATTTAATATAGATAAAAAGAACCTAGTTTAAGGTATTTATATTGATTTAAAAAAGGCTTACGGCACGGTATATCCCTCTATTTTGTTAAAAAAGTAGGAAAGTATTGGTATCGATAGACATGCATCAAATGTTTGCATCATATTTAACAAAGAGACATCAAGTAGTAAAAATTGAAAATTTTAAATAAGCCAAAGGATAATGTCTGTGGTATTCCTCAGGGGTGCATTTTGGGTCCTTTGTTATTTTTGATTTACATAGCATAGGTACTTTGGGGCTGGCCGGAGAGGTGTCATTGTTTGCGGACGATACATGCCTATTCTATTTTGGAGATTTAATGCATCAAATAATAGGCCCACAAAGCGACCTAGATTCTTTAAATGAATGGTTTCAAATTTGCTTACTATAAATGTTGATAAAACGTCGTATATCGTACTGCGAAAAATAAAATAATTCCCACTTTAAATCAATCTCACTATAAATACTCAAACAATCAGACACGGATTAGTTATAAGATAGTTATTAGTTACATCGGATTAGTTATAGACTCTAAATTAACGTGGCGTAGTCATCTTTACTTATAATAAAACTGTAACTGGAAGATTTCGTATATTTAATATATTTTGTAAATTTTGACCGGGGGGCTTTTTAGTCGATACAAATCGATAGTAAAATTGATGATGTTCCTGCAAATTCCTCTTTAAATTATTCAAATTGAACCTATCGTTTAGAAGTTACGACAGGTATAGAAATACTGCAAAAAAATGCCCTTTTTGAGAGATTCTGATCCGTGCGATTCGTGAACGGTACGTTACGCCAAACAACGGAAGTATGTAGTAAGTATCGGAATTGTCGAAATTGTTTCTTTATAGTTCTAAAAACAGACTATTTCTTGAAGTTGACTCATTCGCGGACGAAGTCGCGCGGGTCTGCTAGTATAGAATGTAATATCTGAGCTAGGATAGCATCATTTACTGGAGCCCTGAGTAGATCTACGCGATGTATAACACAAAAAGTCTGCACTATCTATACTTACAATAAATCTGTAACTGGAAGATTTCTGTACATTTAATATATTTTGACAATTATGACCGGGGGCTGCTTTATAATGGATACTGAGTCCAAAAAAGATTTTAATTGAATTTTTGTCTGTCTGTCTGTCTGTCCGGGCATCGCGTGAAGACTACTGAACGGATTTAAATAAAATTTGGCATAGTTGTAGCTGGTATTCTGGGTCAACATATAGGATACTTTTTATCCCGACAAACAGTAAATTTCCTCCGGGAAACAGGATGAAACTTTTTATCAATTTTACTTCATACCTCCGTTAAATTTGAATGGATTTTTATAATTCTTTTTTTATTTGAAAGTGTTTGAAAACTTTCAAATAAGCATGTATTGTCTATTTTTAATGAAGGTCTGATAAATATTATCGGAGATAAAGGACATAAAACCTCACACATCTAATGCATGCGTACCATCCTGTAATAGCTCATAGGCTACTTTTTATACCGGAAAAGCAAACAGCTCCTACAGGATAGCATCGCTATTTTTTCCGCATTTGTCTTTCAAAATCCACGCAATCTAAAACTTTAGATTGACGTAATTTTTTTTGGATGGGCATAGTTGAAATATTATCAAGCGTAGTAGTTTTATTAGCTTTTGAGTTTGTTTGGTTGAACGCGCTTATATCAGAAAATGCTGTTTTGATTTCGATTTTTTTTTGGATTGATAGTATCGATTAAGGCTGCAAAAACTGAAAAAAATATCCTTTTTAAAGGATTCAAATGCCGTGCGATGCGTTAACGCCAAACGACGGAAATATGTAGTAAGTATATTGGAATTGTTTCATTAAAGTTCTATAAAACAGTCCGCGACAACATACGACTACTGGAAAACCAAAGGGGTGCCGATTTAGCCTCTTTCTTAAACGAGATGGAACTCCACATACTGAACATCGGAGATGAACCTACATTCGAAACGGTAAGAGATGGAAAGCTATTTACAAGCCGAGTTGACATTACAACTTGTAGCGTAGACATTTTGGACAAGGTAGACGATTGGATGATAGACAAGGGCTACACAAGTTCAGACCATAATTCTATTACATTTAACATAAAATTAGGGAAACATATACAATGTAGGACTAAAAACACGACAAGAAAATATAATACTAAAAAAGCTAAATGGACAATTTTCACTGATGAACTTAAACTACAATTACAAGGAGCAGCAATTACAGAAAATACAATTGAACAAATAAATACCGTACAAGAATTAGAATATAATATCAATACATATATCAAAAGTATAACAAATGCATGTAACAAAGCAATTCCCACACCTAAACAAATTTAATCTACCTTGGTGGTCAAGAGAACTGGAAAGCCTAAAAAGTTATACGCAGCTCAATCTCGCCGTAAATACGTTGTAGAAGAATATATAAAAGCAAAAGAAAAATATGAAGATCAAGCCAGACATGCCCAAACCGAGAGCTGGAAAACCTTTTGCTCGAAGCAAGATAGAGAGAGAGCATGTGGGACAGTATCTACAGGATAATCAAAGTAACCGGAAAAAGACGATAAACCCATGATGAAGGAGGGAAAAACACTAAGTCCCGCAGATTCTGTAAGACTATTAACAGAAACGTTCTTTCCGGACGATAATATCCAAGATGATACTCCTGATCACTCCAGAATAAGACAAAAGGCAGCCGATATTAATAGCGATGGAAATGATGACCCCTACTTTACCTTAAACGAACTCCAAAACGCAATTAACAGTTTCAGTCTACGCAAAGCCCCAGGGCTAGATGGATTTACAGCAGATATCTGTCTGGCAGCTGTTAACCACAATCCGAATCTATTTCTAAATATATCCAATAAGTGCCTACAATTGGCTCATTTTCCAGAGCCCTGGAAAACGGCATCCGTAATTATTTTGCGAAAGCCCGGGTAAGCGGACTACAACCATCCTAAATCATATAGGCCTATCGGACTTCTATCGATCCTAGGTAAAACACTTGAGAAGATGATGGTTTCGCGATTAAAGTGGCATATAAACCCAAAATTAAATCCACGGCAATATGGATTTGTTCCCCAGCGCTGTACAGAGGATGCACTGTATGACCTGACTAATTACATAAAAGAAAGACTTGTCAAAAAAGAAATAATAATACTAATATCTCTAGATATAGAGGGCGCCTTCGACAGCGCTTGGTGGCCTTCTGTCAAGTTACAATTAAAGGAGAAAATGTGTCCTCGAAACTTGTATCAACTTGTGACCAGTTACTAGAAAACAGGAAGGTACAAGTCACTTACGCTGGAGAGTCCTGTCTAAAAGAGGGTGCGTGCAGGGTTCGATAGGTGGTCCGATATTTTGGAACATACTACTGGATCCCCTGTTGGACATTATGGACGAACAAGGGGTATATTGCCAAGCATTTGCGGATGATGTTGTTCTTGTTTTCTCCGGACACAATACGCAAGACATAGAAATCAAGGCAAACACAGCTCTTGAACAAATTAATCAATGGGGATCATTAAATAAATTGAAATTTGCGGCACAAAAAACGCATGCTATGTTGATAACCAGGAAATTTAAATATGATACCCCACACCTTAACATGGGCGGAAAGGATATAACCCTCGTCAAGGAAATCAAAATCTTGGGTATTACCATTGATTCAAAACTGACATACAAAAAACATATCTCTAATATCTCTAAGAAAGCACTTAACATATACAAACAGCTGTCTAGAGCAGCTAAAGTTTCATGGGGCCTAAACCCTGAGGTTATAAGGACGATATATGCTGCAGCCGTGGAGCCTATTGTTCTATACGCCGCTAGTGTATGGGCCAAATCTTTGGAACAAAAGGGTATACAAAAACAACTCAATACCATACAAAGGGAATTTGCCCAGAAAATATGTAAAGCTTACAAAACTGTCTCATTACACTCGGCTTTACTACTAGCAGGTCTGGTACCTCTGGACTTGAGAGTCCAGGAACAAGCAAAGCTGTACGAAGCTAAGAGGGGACGACCACTTGAATATCTGCCCGATGATCGTGAGATAGAACAGAGAATAAGCTTTATGGACGCGGAACACCCTGCTTTTAATAAAAGTATAGACTACTCTTGCATTGACAGTCTCAACCTAGAAACGATACAAAAACATCGCATAGAAGGTGCTTTCATCTTCACGGATGGAAGCAAAATAAAGGGAAAAGTAGGGGTGGCTATATCTGTTTGGGAACGTGGCGTGGAGACAAAAGCCATGAAGCTTAAACTAGAACCATTCTGCACTGTCTTTCAGGCTGAAATGTATGCATTGGATAGAGCAGTACGCCATATAAAAGATAAAAATATCCAAAAATCTAACCTATTTAGTGACTCAAAATCTTCCCTTGACCTGATAAAAAGGCATACAACCACACATCCACTGGCATGTTCAATAAGGAAAAACTTGATAGCCATTCAAAAACAAGGGAAAGCATTACATATTTTCTGGGTAAAGGCCCACGTAGGTGTTGAGGGTAATGAGAGGGCCGATCATCTTGACAAGGAAGCAGCGTTATATAAAAGAACTAAGGCGGACTACGATGCATGCCCAATTTCCTACATAAAACACTCTATAAGAAGTGACACACTCGAAAAATGGCAAAATAGGTATGGCAAAATACCTCAGGATCAACTGCCGGAACAACTAAGTTATTTTTACCAAATGTCAAACAGGCCTACAAAATTCTCAAACAAACCAAACTAAACCCGATAAGAGTGCAGATTCTTACGGGACACGGTGGGTTCTCGTATTACCTCCATAGGTTTAAATGAAGGGACAACCCATCATGTAAATGCGATCCAGAAACAGCAGAGGATATTATTCACATCATATCCGAATGCTCGAGATTTGGAAGACAGAGATATGACACTGAAATGGAAATTGGAAAAAACATACAACCAGACCTATTTAATGATTTGATGAGCAATATTGAAACAAGGGAAAAATTCCTTGATTATTGTGAGAACTTAGCAAGAATTATAATAAAAGAAAACAAGACTAACTAATCTGTGAACAGTGCAACGACCCTTCTACATAAATGAATACATTAATATACCATACCACACAATGTATCCCACACATCAATACATATATATTATATAAATAAAAAATATATGTGTATATTACTGTAATATACATCTATATATAAACCATCTATATATTGAAACGCCCGCCAAACTAACCAAAAATTGTTATTGCAAAAAGTAAAGGCTCTGGTTGCTATGTTATGTGTGGATTGCAGGTACACATAATATAATAATTATGATTACCCGCTAATCTTTACTAGTAGTAAATTAAATGCAAAAAGTTGGTAAGGAAGAGAAAAAAAAAATTGAATAATAGGTAGTCATGTAAAATTACTTAAAAGAAGTTGTTGGAATGGTATATCTTTAAACAAAGTAAACTATGTAATTAAACAAAGACAGAAAATGGAGGGAGAAAAAGAGTAAAAAAAAAAATTATAATAGAAAAAAAAAAAAAGTTAACGTATTTAATAAAATATAAAAATATGTATGTAAGGTCTTAATATTTAAGATATTGTAGTAGGTACCCGGTTGTAGACTCTGCACAATGTACCGACCTAGAACAGTCTTCGATGTCGAAGGAAAAAAGGAAGGAATACATTAAAAAAAAAAAAAAAACATACGACTACTTTTTGAAGTTGACTCATTCGCAGTCGAAGTCGCGCGGGTCCGCTAGTTATTTATAAATTTTACCTACCTATTAACGCCTGCATACAATTTTTAGCTCATGTGCACAGGCATACTTTAACATAAAATCTATCTAACCTTCATACATACAACAATGGTAGTTACCAAAAGTAAAAACTGAAATCGCTGTAATCAAGGAATTGAAAATTTTTTTCTGTTTTTTTTTGAGGGAACGGTCTTTTCGAGTGGTTGTTGATGGCCACTCTTCTGACCTCATGGCTGTCAATGCCGGTGTTCCTCAGGGATCTGTCCTCTCCGCTACTCTCTTTCTGCTGCACATCAACGATCTTTTGAATCCCAATCTTTTTGGGTACGCTGATGACAGCACCGTTACGGAGAGGTACTTGTCCAGCCCTAGGGCCAGTGCTAATGATATCCTTGAGCATAGAGAGTCCTTGGTGGAGCGTATTAACTTGACTCTAAAAGAGGTGTCTGATTGGGGTGACGCCAATTTGGTTAGGTTCAACGCTGCCAAGACGCAGTCGTGTTTATTTTCCGCAAAAAAGAGCCCTTTCAGCTTGGCTCCCACTTTCCGGGGTGTATCCGTTCCAATTAGCGACCATATTGAGCTCTTGGGTGTCAACATCTCATCCAATCTCAATTTTGGCAAGTGCATCGAGTCTAAAGCCAAAGTGGCAGCTAAAAAACTTGGTATCCTCAATAAGGTTAGGCGGTACTTCACGCCAGGTCAACGCCTCGCACTGTACCAGGCTCAAGTGCGAACAAGCATGGAGTACTGTAGTCACCTGTGGGGTGGCTCTGCCAACTTGAAGCTTTGGATTCGGTGGATCGTCGCGCCAGGAGAATTATAGGCGACAATTCGTTAACGCAGGCGAAACTACATAGTCTCCAGCACCGACGCAATGGTCCCTGTTTATCGGTTTTTTACCGGATATACTTCGGTGAGTGTGCTCAGGAACTTCACAATCTTGTTCCCCCTTCCTCGTTCTACCACAGAACAGCGAGACACCGAGAGCGGTGGCATCCTTATGTGGTTGATATCCCATCAACACGCACGAAACGTTTTTTATCCACGTTTCTGATACGTGCCGCTAAGATGTGGAACGCCCTCCCGGTAACTGTGTTTCCTGCCACGTATAATTTAAGTACCTTCAAGGCTAGAGTGAATAGGCTTTTTCTAGGCAAGCGTGCTCCAACCTAGACCTCATCATTGCTTTCTAACGGGCATGATTGTCGTCAAACGCTGGCCTATCGTTAATAAAAAAAAAAAAAAAAAATTGGTTGCCTGTAAAGTCGGTATACGGGCGAAAGTTTTACGTGACAACGACTTTGAGTGGTAAAATAATTTTAATGTGAATATTCATTCGTATAGTAGGAAGAAGGATGAAATAATAGTAACAATTTAAAACATTTATTTATACAAAGAATTATATTTAAAACATTAATTTATACAAAGAATCTCGCACTGAATTTCATATTAACAAAATTTTATTTTTACCTTTACACATACATACGTATTTATATACAAATATACATACAATAACTTGCAATACATTTGCGTACAATGAAACAGCGTTTACTACAAAGGGACGCGTGCCTTTTACTTTTTATGTCTGTCTCTCTCGCTCTTAGGCGGGCTAACCATGCCCGAGTGGAAGGGACGCGTGCCTCTCACTCGCTCTCATTGTGAGCGCATAACGTGAGCGGAGCGTAACGCAGTTTCTTGAAGTGTCACCCGGCAAACCAATTTATAAGACGTTGTCACGTCAAAAATATACTCCCTCTATGAACATAGGAGTTCATACCCTCTATGCACGCCACTGCTACAAGTTAATAAATTCGTTGTTTGTAATAAATCCTATGAATTGACTTATTTTAAAAAGTAAATAAGAATCTATATATATATCTAGGTAGGTACTGTACTTAGAACCTGTAGTAAAACTGTTAGTGGAAGATTTCCGTTTTCGATTGGAATCGGGTTTCATATTTATTTTAACTTTTTTAATAATCTTGTAGTTGTCAGCAACTTTGTCTGCATAGTATTAATTTCAGATACCCAATGCAGCCTAAGATGGTAGCAGGTTAACAGTCTGCATCGCCAGCAAATGATATTGCAGTCAAGGGCTAACTTGTATCCAAAAAAATATCCCGTGAGATTAAGACATTTTCCCTCGATACTCCTGCCCGTCTCCATAAAACAAGCGACAGGCAAAGGAAAAAGTAAATAAAAGTGTATAAAATCATATAATTTTCCGGAGTCCAAGCTCAACATATTTTTGTCATTATATATTTTTTTAATTTATACAACTTTTAACAGAATAACGAAATATTATTGAAGGATGCATAAGTATATTTAATAAGGAATCACCTTGTAAAAATATTAAATCAAAAGAAACATATATATTTTTCCATAGACACGAATTCAAAATATTCTAAGTGTTTATTTATGACAACCCTGTTGAAGATAAAAGACCGACACAGGCATAGGACCTACGCTATGCGACGCGTACCTAATAAAGTGACAGGAGTCACATGATTTTAATTTTGCATGTGTGGCAGTTTTTGATCTCTTTTAGTAAAAATTATTGCAGTTTACTCAAAAACTATTAGGTTTTTCGGTTTCACAGATAAGTATCAGAGACAGTACATAATGTACCTTTAACATATGTGAAGTAATATTTGGGTTTTCATTTACATGTTGTACATTGGATATTTTCTTCAAGTGTAGTTTCAACACTCATAAAAATATAAAAAGAATAAAAAGCACTGAGTTATCTCTTGTTTAAGCGTCTCATTGTAATATGGGTATTACAATGAGACGGGGGAAACTTTAATACATTATTTATCCGGACAGGAGTTTGTCCGCCATCTCCATGGAATAGCTCAGCTTCAATCGAGACCACCGAAAGGGCGTCCCCTGCCTCGAGAGCTCCAACGTTAAGGCGATACGCATTGGATATGACAACTGGACCATACAAGATCAGACTACCTCCATGTCAGCTAAAGCCAATTCAAAGAGGTTTAGCCTCGAGGCCCGTATCCCCAATTTGTCTAGGCCAAACGGAGAAGACTAAAAGTTCAATATTACAATGAGGCACTTTAAACAAGAGATAATTCTAAGTGCATTTTTTAAAATGTTTCATATTTCCATGAGTTTTGGAACTACACTTGAAAGAAATATCAAATATGTAAATTTAAGATGCATAAGATAAGAAAAAATTATATTGAGCTTGGTCTGCAAGGTATGCTAAGGCTTTCGCAGCTATGCAAAAATACCGTAAATTAAAAAGTTTTATGCATAAAAATAAAAATAATTTTATTTTAGTGTATACGAGTAGAGCTCTTTGTTATGATACTCCGCTGAAACATATTTATGCATATTATTCATTAAAATATTCAACAGTCATCTTAGTACTCATAACATAAGCTATGCTTACTTTGGGGCTAGATGGCGAGTGTGCATTGTCGTAGTAAATTTATTTATTAAATGTAGGAATTAATAAATATTAAATAAATAATCGATGCGGTTCTTCCCAGCAAAAAAAAAAGAAAAAAAGTCATGAGGTTATTTTTTCATATTTTTGACTAAATTATTACCTTTCTACTTTTCACATTCAGTTACATTTCTTTTAGAAAAAAAAGTTTAAGAAGTTTAGGAAAAAAATACAAAGTTTCCTCTAACGAAGTGTGGTTTTCTTATTTATATTAACAATTTGGGATAAAATAAAAGAAAAATCTTAATGATTATTTCTGTTTATGTAATTTTTTTTTATTATTACTGATTTATACTGATATTTCCGCCACAGTGTATGGAAAGACAATTTAATAAAATGTATTTATTGTTACCCGTCGATCTTTTAAATCATCAAAAATGTAAAAAAAAATATTTCTATTTGCACCGTCGCATACTGTAACCGAACCCGGTTTATGCCACTCTCTAAAGTAACACCACCAGTTCCGTTCTTTAACTTGAAATCTTATACTAGGGCAGCAGAACTCTTTGGTAGGCGTACGTCGTCTTATGGCGAAGTTATGCTTTGGCAACCAGCATCTCCGGGCCAGTCGCACACCTGCAATAAAAATTCATCGTTATCCTCATTAGCCGAATTAATTTCCCATAGCTGGACACTGGTCTCTTGTCTAGAAAGGCTAAGGTAGAGTAGTGAAACTCTTAGTTTTCGATTTGTCCTACTCGCGGATCCCCCTGATTAAAGTTGCTGTGTTCTGCATTAATTATCTTCATCATTAATGTATCAACACATTAACCGCCGACTATTTTGATTCTTGGATTTTGGCTTTCGCCGTGGCACTGTTGATTTACATGAATAAATTGATATACTTGTATTGTTCTATCTGTTTAAATAATTTCAATGGTGTATTTATTCAATATTATCTTACTGAATAACTAGTTTCATAGAGAAGTTTTTATCTTTTCAGTTATTATTTATAGTTCGCTCGCTAAGCAGTCGTGATTTAGAATTTTAAGAGTTGTTAATTTATTATCGTTTCGGGGTTTAATTGGATTTTAAGACGGTTTTCGCTATCTTGTCATTGCATTGAGGGATTTAATAAAGTTGAAATCCATTATGCGATTATATGTATAACGTTCTTATATATATATACGTTCTTATATATATATATATATATAAGAACGTTATTAATAGATTTATTATAAGTAGATAGTATTGAAAAAAGTGCGAATTGTTGCTAACCAATTTTACTTTAAACCGTTATCTGTTATAATCCGTTTACCGTTAGATCTGATATAATCTTTTTTTAAGAAAATGGTAGGAGAAACCAAAAGAGTATTATCGAATACCTATTCAACTCCACTAAACAAAATTCGTTGACTATAATTATTTTTTTCGTAAATACCGCGTCTGGTTATAGCTACTTTGAATTTTAATTACTGTTATGTATTTAGTGACTATAAACTATACCTAAACAGAGGAACACGTCCTACAAAGCTTCGACCTGTGTACATCAATCTGAGGCGTAGGTGTTAAGCCACATGTGTCTGTAATTACGCTTAGGCAGGAGTAAAAATTATATCTCCCGATTATATCCCCTGATAAAGGATATAATTATCGTGTCCACCTGCCAAAGCACGGGAACATGGAATAGGAAAAGTTTCCCCCGTTTATTATTACACATATGTTATTTGGATATTATTTCCACCTGTGCGCCACTGCTCTGAAAGTTGATATAGCTGGGAGAAGATAAATTTGTATCCTTTCCCCGGGGAGACATTTGTCTCCTGCCCATGTAGAAATAAGCATGACGGTAGTGCTTTCCCGGATGGGCTCTATCACAAAAACTTTTAATACTACTAACTTCATTACCTCCTACTGTCGCAATCGGAAAAAAGGAAGTTGGTAAAATATAAATTTCCCTGTTAAACACATGCGTAAATCGCTACCATTAGTCATGAAATTGATTTATAGCTTCGCAACTGAATACATTTCCGCTACACGGGTGATAATTTATATATCTAGCGGATAATGCTGATAAACCTAATCTGTCTGATAAACCATAATAATTGTACGTCCCACTTAAATGCCCTGAATGGACGAGGGCGTATTTACTACATACAAAATGGATAAAAAGCCGGAGATCTCAAGAATATCTATCAAAAAACTCTTTAATATACTAAGGGGAAGCAAATGAAGTGAGCAAAAGAATTCGGCTGTTTAGCTGTAGTATATACTTACTTACCCTTACTGTAAAAGTTTGTTGTTATTTGTGTGTAAGGGTGGATGCACACAAAGTCGGCAATGAAGAGAACTGCCATATGCTTGTATATAATATGAGCCACAAATAAAATATATAATAGCTTTGGTTAAGTTACCAACCTGAATTACTCTATTGAAGTGAAGGTTACTGGGACATCTTCTTAGCACCCTTTTACCCCAAACACAATAGTAGAACAAGTTGCATTCCGTTTCATGGGGAAGTAACCAATGTTCGAATACATCTTCTGGACATCCATTTGGTCTGAAACCGGGTACAGCTGTTGTTGTTGGTTCTGGAGTGGTAGTTGTTGTTGTTGGCTCTGGAGTTGTTGTTGTTGTCGTTGCTTCAGTGGTGGTTGTCGTTGTCGGTGGTTCGGTAGTAGTAGTAGTTGTTGTTGTTGTCGTTGTTGTTGGTTCAGGGGTGGTTGTTGTCGTCGTTGTCGGTTGTGGGGTGGTCGTAGTTTCTGTCGGCTCTAGTGTGGTAGTTGTTTCTTCAGGCACGTTCCTATCTTCACAATCAACCAAATGTGGCCATTCGCAACGCCAATTTTTCAAACAAAACCATAGTCCAGCAGGGCAATCCTGCTCTACTGGCTGCCCGAATGTGCACTTGTAGAACTTGTTGCAATCCTCATGACGTAACAGTTTTTCTATTGTCCAGTCGTGTTCCTGTTCCGGAGGACACACATCCTCATACCAAGACGAGGCGACTGTTGAAGCAATTAGAGCCAAAAGCACTGTGACAACTGAAAAACAGTGATTATTTAAGGCGTTGCTTTATTGTACCTAAAAAATTTACAATCATCTTAAAATGTTTCTGTGATTGAGTATATTATATAAGTGGAAAGATGCACCGGTGTGTGACTGTCGATTGAATATTTTTCTTTTTTAATTATTTTACAAGTTAGCCCTTTACTGCAAACTTAACTGCTGGTAAGTTTTGATGCCAACATAGTCTAAAATGGTAACAGGTTAACCTTTTTGGGAGAATGGTTATATTAAACCTTTAACAGGTTTTATATATATATAATTTCCCAAATCACCCTTGCCAAAGATCGAACCCGGGCCCTCCCATTTAAAATTACCGCTCTCACCGCTCTGCCACAAAAAGTATAAAATTTGATTTAATTTGCGGTGCACACAAAAGACTTTTGTGTAATTTTTTATGACAACGGGAGAAAACCGAAAAACCAGTGCTAACATTCACTATGATCAGGCATTCACAATATCTTTATAACACTTATAATAATTGTCACAAAGCCACTATTTACTGTTTATCAATATACCTAACACTCATCTTAGAAATCTTGAAATGCACCTACCTCTCATGTCTGTTTTGAATTGCAGTAATGAGCAACATGTTTTGCAGTCATATTATATACTTTGAACTGTACTCAATTAATCAAGGACTTAAGCTTCAGAGGCTTGACTATGAGAAATAATGATGTGTTTATCTATTTCCTATCACTTTCTTTATCGCCAAGGATTATTGTGTTCAATTACTCCGTACGATACGCCTCCCTTGATTCTAATTTATTACAACACGATTGATCTAAAATACTAATTAATAATTTTGAGATTAGTTAAAATCAATTTTTTTATATAGTTTACTGACGTAATTTTATTTATAAACAAAAAAAAGTAAAATAGCCTCAGTGCCAAAATAAAACTAAATAAATAATGCTGTCAGCATTGCCCCTTTGAATGCCCAAACTAATTTCTTGGCCAATTTTTAAAGGTCTATGTACTAGTATAAGGTGAGTATACCTACTGGTTAACCCTTTTTGAGAGCTCGAGCCCCTACTACTCAAAAAGGCACAAAATGAAACTGCTATCAAGATTTTCATTTACGTCTCTTGGCCTGCTCGGCACTGGCAGCAGCCGCACCCTCCATATAACAATCTAATGACGATTCCGTATAGTGAGAACTGCATTGGGTAAGGGTATCCTAATGAATAAAAAATTTGGGTTTATTATCATAGTTTATTTCTATTTTTAAAGAAAAAACAAGATTACATTATTTATATTATAGAATTAATTAATAAATACTTTGTTTCTTATGAATAGGGTTATTTTTCTGGTGAGCAATAATATTTTTTCCAAAATAATGAGGTAACATCATGGCTCACGCGTACCATTTGATCCATTCATATTTCTTTAATTAAGTTGTCTATTTGGTAAGGTACAACCGGCATCTCTGGGCCAATCACATACCTGGAAAAAAATTGTCAAGTTATGCATTTATCTTCTAACAAACCATTCAATAATAATTGGCCAGAATGGCCAGTGTTTAATAACCACTACAAGTTAGCTATTACGGTCTTAGATGGCACTCATCTGTCAGGTGATAGGCAATTATATTAAACTTATATCTGTAATCTGTTTCTATGCGGCATCGTATCAGAACGTTAATCCACATGGCGACACGTCTTCGTCGGTAGGGTGGTAACTAGCTACGGCCGAAGCCTAGTACAATGCTTTTTTCCTTAATGAAAAGCGCATTTTTCTTTTTCAAAACAAACAAACTCGCTCTAGCATTCATAAATTTGATACTTAAATAAGTTTTAATTAACTATCTTGAGCCTTTTCTAAACTGCCCTTAAACTTAAAAAGACCTCATTTAAAGAATTTTTTGCGGGATTATTTGTTACGGCATTAGCACGGTTGTAAAATAAAAGCAAAGATGTTTTGTTTACGCTACAAAACACCGTTAGTCGGATAGTTTAGTTCGTTCTCTCGTTTCATGCTCACCCAGGTTTAAAATTCGTCAAAACTAAATTTGGATTTATGAATAGAATTTGAATTGCAACATTCAAAAGCTATGCATAAATCCAAATTTTGTTGCAAATGTTTAAAAGTTATAAAATATATTAACTAACCTGAAGTACAGTATTGAAATGTAGGCTACTTGGACAGCTACGTAGAACTTTTTCGCCCCAAACGCAATAGTAGAACAAAGTGCAGTCAGTTTCATGTGGAAGTAACCAATGAATAAAAAGATCAACTGGGCATCCATTTGGTCTGAAATCGGGTTTGGCCGTTGTTGTTGACGTTGTTGTCGTTGGTGCCGGTGTTGTAGTAGTCGTCGTAGTTGTTGTAGTTGTTGGTCTTGGTGTAGTCGTAGTTGTGGTTGTTGGCCTTGGTGTAGTCGTGGTGGTTGTTGTCGGCCTAGGTGTAGTCGTGGTAGTTGTTGTCGGCCTCGGTGTAGTCGTGGTCGTTGTTGTTGGCCTCGGTGTAGTCGTGGTCGTTGTTGTAGGCCTCGGTGTAGTCGTGGTCGTAGTGGTTGTCGTTGGTACCGGCGTAGTAGTTGTCGTCGTTGTAGGCGTTGTCGTAGTTGGTGCAGGTGTAGTTGTTGTGGTTGTTGTCGTTGTAGGAGCCGGTGTTGTTGTGGTAGTTGTTGTTGTAGTCGGGGCCGGTGTGGTAGTCGTGGTTGTTGTGGTCGTTGGAACTGGTGTTGTTGACGTTGCACCAGCAACAGTTGTTGTAGGTACATTTCGGTCTTCACAGTCTACCAAATGAGGCCATTCGCATCTCATGGCTGCCAAGCAGAACCAAAGCCCAGAAGGACATCTACGCTCAACTGGTTTTCCCAATGTACACATGTAGAACTTATCGCAATCGTCATGACGCAACAGTTTTTCTATTGTCCAGTCTTCTCCCTGTTCCGGGGGACACACATCATCAGGCCAGGACGACGCGACGGTCGTTGCGATGAGGGCCAGAAACACCGTGCAAGCTGTAATATTATAAAAGAATTAAAATTCGATTTGGTTAATCGAAAACTTTACAATACACAATATCTCAAATTTAGCTACAAAACGATTTTATCATTTCAACTCTTTATTTTAACATGTGTTGTGAATTGGATGCCACAGGGCGTTAAATAAATACGTACTGAAGTATGACTTGAGGATATAAATATTTATGTTGAAATGACAATTTCGTTCTAAAATTGTAAACTAGTCTACAGTAAATTGTCTAGTCACTTCATCTACATTTCCTGTAACTTAAGGGTTGAAACGTTTTCACATAAATCCATTTTACTCTACGTCCAATTGTTACATATATACACTTGATGAATTGCTAAATGACAAGGTTTCTTGGAAGCAGACGGATTCGCTGTTACTCTCACAGGATAGAATTATAAAAGGCGGAACTGCTGAGTTTCTAGCCGGATGTTTGCCAGACGAATCTGGCTTACACAACGGTGTTAGAGTCATTACGAACAGACTAGTTTTCAAAAGTGCATCAAGAAGGCTCTCAACAAACGATTTTTAAATTTTAAATTAAAAAAAAATTGTAAAAAAATACATGAAGTGCGTTTTAAAAATACGCCCTTAGAATGGTTAAACACAATAATAAGAACTGCAAACACTTAGCACAAAGTTGTTCACTGTTAACACATATTCACTTTACATTTTAACCTACCTTTCATGTCTGTTATGTATTTTGGAATAATGGACAATCAAATCGGTAAGCCATATTATATATCTCGATCCAATTAATCAAAAGCGTTATCTTTAAAATCTAGATCTCGTAGAAATAATTATATTTGTGTATAATATATTATCGATTCTTAATCAATTGTGATAATCGAATAACAAACTATCCAAAAGCACTTTAAATAAATTAAAAAGTGTAACAGATCTAAACGATATTGAGAACATAGTGAAATTTGTGTTTGCCATTATGTATGAATTAGTTTTAACATGTTTTTTATACAGCATACTGAATCCCGGAGTTTCACCTGCGTTCTTTTCATTTCATGTATTCTTTTACCAATTCAATTCAAAGCTAATTTAGTCCGTAAACAACAAATTTGGTTCGATACAAATTTTCATTTAACGAATGAATATTTATACAATATATCGTGGTTCGAATTTTAGGGTAGGACGTTTCGTTTTGTTGTTCGTAAGCCTCTAAGTTTCTTAAAGAACTTGACTGTCAAGCGCAAAAAAGTTCAAACAATACATATAGTTTCAGAGATTCATTCAAACGTTACACAAAAACACACTCTTCAAGCTTTATCTATACTTATAAGAAAACTGTAACTAGAAGATTTCTGTACATTTGATATATTTTGAAAATTTTGACTGCGGGATGCTTTATAATCGATACTGGGTCCAAAATAGATTTTTATTTAAGTTTTAATTCTCTCCGGGCATCACGTGAGAACTACTGAACGGATTTAAATAAAATTTGGTATAGTGGAAGCTGACATTCCGGATCAACATATAGAATCCTTTTTCCGATAAACAATTTCTTAACAGAGTTTCTTGTGGGAAATGGGATGAAAAGTTTTTTTAATTTTACTTCATGGCTCCGTTAAATTTGAATCGATTTTAATAATTCTTTTTTAATTTGAAAGTGTATACTATCAAGCATGTTTTGTCTTATTTTAATAATGATCTGATAAACGTTTTCAGAGATAAAGTACATAACTCTTCACAAATCACAGGAAGTAATAAGTCGCAAGGCAGAAGGGGCAACGATCGAATGCTTGCGTACCATCCTACTAATATTATAAATGCGAAAATATGTGAGGATGGATGTATGAATGTATCAACTAAAATAATGACAACTTACTAACTCAGTATACCACGTAAAACAATATTAGGTATAAAGCTAGGCACGATTATTATGATGTTAATTTATTAGCATCAGTTCTATTCTAGCTTCTCGATTAACTCGCGCTCGCGCTCGTTCTCGCTGACGAAGAAGATTTTAAATATATAGCAATTACTTTAGTCTCAAATAACGCAAAATCTGAGTGTTAGCTGACCTCTTTTGTAAACTTCCTTGCTTGTTTATTTAAAAAATATATATACGAATTATTAATATCTTAAAATCAATCACGAAAAATGATTTCTATTTTATCTGGTAGGTAAATATCAAAAATATTAATATCTTGTATAATTTTATCTAATAGTAACTTTATCTAGTATTTGTGACGTCATAGATTTTTGTAAATATCATTCATATTAGTGATTATTTTTGTTTGTACGTATTTTATGTTTCAGTATCAAAAGGACAACTAAAAATATAATGAATACTGATAAATACAATTAATTCATATACAAAAAAACCGATCACATAAAATGATTCCCCTAACTAGTTGGTAAGTATAAAAGATTTATAATGTCTAGTAATAATTATCTAATAGTAACGTTGTCTAACTTTTTTAGGTTTTTTTGACGTCATAATTTTTTTGTAAGTAATCATTTATAATAAATCCTATAATAATAGGAGTTCCGTATACATTTGTCATGTTTTCGTAATATATATAGGTCAGGGAAGTTTCTCTTTGGCAAGGGGAGACTGGCGCCGCAACGGCGGGAGTCTGGGCGCCCCATGCGTTGCGGAGTCTGCCCAAAGCGAGCGGAATCGACGCCCGCCTTACATTTCCACTTCTCTTTACTAAGCTGAAAATGTCCGTCCTTACAAAAAAGTATTAAACTTGCTAAAAAATGTTTTGTCACACCACGCAGCGGTTATTCATAATTATACTTTGCAAATTGATATTTAACATAGAAGCGTCCGTTAAAATTAATTCCGTTGGTAGTATCAAGAAGTCCCTGGAGGAGCATCAAGGGCATTTATTAGTGAATAAGAGTAAAACAAACAGTGTGCCGCTAAAGATCGCAAATGTCTCTCAAATCGGATATGATCCGCCGAAGAAGAAAAAGAAAAATATGTTGAGACCGATTACGCTGCAATTGTAAGTAATCCATTTTAAAAGTTTTGTAATAGTGTCGTTGCAAATTTTATATTTAATCTCGGAAATAAAATAAACCTATTAAAAAAAAACTAAATAATGATAAAGTTATAGCGAAAAGGAAATCTGTATGGAGCTACAGTAGGTACAGTGGAAATCTGTATGGAGAATAAGTTTGTAAACTTATTCTGAAGCTGCCTAACCAACTGTTAAAATGTATTGTTTAATTTAATTTAAAGTCAGTTATAGCGATTTTCAGACTGTTTTTAATTAAAAAAAATCGAGTCCTCATCAAAACAGTCGTTGGGTAATTGTTTTAGAGGCCCGGTCACGGCCCCATTTTTAAGCACAGGCCTTGGGAACGAAGATAACCTACCAAACGTTGTGTTAACCAATCTGCTGGTACGAATAAATTGATTATTATCAGGTGCTATAATAATGACAACTTTCCTGGCGTAGACCGGCGTTTCCAGTAGTAGACCCTGGGTTCGCACGGGCAATTTCGAAATTATTATATCCGTATTTTTCTGTTTTAGTATGGTGGTATGGCCGTGTCGTAGAAACTGACGTATGGAATTAATATAACTGCCAAACCCCTTGTAGGTACTCATAACTTACAGGTGACTGGTACTAATTAAAAATGAAGCAGTCGAATGCTAAATTGAAGTGGAATAAAAACATACAAAGATCGTCTGCGTCCTATGTACCTCGGGGTGTGCAATTGCTCTGGAGAGGGCAAGGCTAAATGCCAAAGGACCTTCAAATTCGCTCATTCTTCATCCATTGTATAACTGCGATCAATGTTACTTACCACCACAATCGATTTATCTGTACGGTCATAACTCCGCCAAACCCTATTCGTCTCATATAATTACTTTATAAATTAATAAGTAATCATTTTTTACTATTCAACTAAACCGGGCCGGGCCATAGTTGACCAGAACTATGGCCTTAACCCCTTTTCATTGTGGGAGCAGACCCGCTCACTGTAAAGGGCCGGTATTGTGTTGATGATTATTAATTGTTCAAAGAATTCTTTATCATTAGCATTCATTTACAATCTATTATACATTGCTCATTGCTTGAACTAGTGCATAAAACAGAAATTTTATCCAAGATCAAGAATTCTCCACTAAAAATTTTATAACAAAGTTATTCACTCTGATATTTGCTTCGATTACGAGGAAATAAAACATTAACTCTATTAATTATTTATTTGATTATCTCTAAAATATAATTTTTATTAACACATAACTATAACCTAAAATAAACTATTTAAAAACTAAATAAAATCTAAAACGTCCTCGAAACCACCGCAGCGAGGCACAGTTCCTAAGATGCTGGCAGCATTGCCCCTCTGGATGGCCAAACTAATTCGTTGGCCAAGGTAACTGCCCGCTCTAGATAACAGGCCATAGTTCTGGTCAACTATGGCCCGGCCCGGTTTAGTTGAATAGTAAAAAATGATAACTCTATTAATTACATTTTAAAGTAGAATTATTGATTAAACAATTTTGTAAGTAGCAATAAACGCAAGAACAGTAAAAGCTATTTTATAACGTTTTCACCGAGCATATTAATTTCATAAGCAAGTGAAAAAAAAAATTGTAATTATTTTTTGTTTATAGAATTCAAGACTGGGCCAGAGATATATCAAACATATTACACGAAAACGAAAATCTGACGGTGCGGCCAGAAGAACTTTTAAAGGGTTTTTCTGATATAAAGATTGAAGTGCGCAATGGAACTGCCATAGTTGAGAAAACTGCAAAAGCGTTAGAAGAATTATTAGAAAGGCGAGGCAGGGCCGCAGAAGCGATCATGCGGAAGGCAGAAGAATTGGCAGCTAAGAAGGAAAACCCTCCTTCTGACTATACATTCACTAGGAGTATTGTAAGTGTTTATCAAACATCTTAATTTTATTTGTAATGAAATTGCTTTGACTGACTATGGCAGTTATAAAAACCAGGGCTAATGACTTGGTGAGCTTTTCGAAAAACAGGGTCATACTAATAATAAATAAATGAATAAATAAATGAATAAATAAATATACTACGACAATGCACACATCGCCATCCGGCCCCAAAGAAAGCGTAGCTTGTGTTATGGGTACTAAGATGACTGTTGAATATTTTTATGAATAATATATATAAATACATATAAATAATAATATACAGAACACCCAGACACTGAAAAACATTCATGTTCATCACAAAAACATTTTCCAGTTGTGGGAATCAAACCCACGGCTTTGGACTCAGAAAGCAGGGTCGCTGCCCACTGCGCCACTCGGCCGTCAATCTTCTAAGAATTTATTAACCGAAAGTGTAATATGCAACATGCTACCCAAACTTCAAATAGGCTGTTAGTACTAGAGACAACCCTGGCAACCCGGTGATTTAGACGACCTCGCTGGCGCAGCGGTAAGCTTTGTGGCCTTATAAGTGAAAGGTCCAGGGCTCGATCTCCAGTGGGGAAAATTTAGTATTACAATTTTTGTATTTTCTCTGGTGGAAAGGCTTGGGTAGTTACCATCCACCCGACAATGACGTTCCGCGTAGAAACCGACTGTAAGTCTATGGGTTTAATATAACTGTCAGGTAAGCCCGTTACCATCTTCGAGCTCATTTATTAAGGGGTAACTTGTAGTAGATAAAAAACTGATGTCATTACTTAAGAAAACTTTTTACAGAAAATAGACGAATTGAAGGAATTGACGCCAGACGATGAAAAACCGGACGAGAAAGGGAAGGAATGGGACATGCCTCTGAATTGCAGCAGCCGTAATAAAGTACTTCTGGTGAATAGCGCCCACTTTGACGCGAAAGTATCTTTAGAACAAACCAGCGTGCACGTTGCCACCGAGGTATTCGAATGTGGTGAGCACAAACAATTCTTTAACGTCGTACCTACGAACGCTTGTTTATTATACGTGTGTTTATTTTTATATCTTTCTAGCTGAATGTTGAACGTTGTTGTTGATGTTCTCCGACGGAAATACACTTGTAAATACTGAATTTTCTACTGGTTATTGCAAATGTACGGTTTTTTTAAAGTGATAATTGACGCACCAAGCTGATGCCCTGCCTGATAGTTAGTGGAAAACCATCGCTTATTAATAAAGCAACACTTCGCAGCGCATTCAACTTGCAAGGAACACCTCCTGCACCGCTTCGCCTTATGCCCGTAAAACTTAGGGGTAGGTGTTAAGTCTCACGTGCATGTAATTACACCGGCAACAACGCCCATCAGACCGGTACTTTTTTGCATAATTGCCGCTTGGTGATAACCAACGATGTTATAAAGTTCGTGGTCGGGTGCAACCATAGCGCAGATGGTGGCGAAAGCTTTAGGACACTTCACTAACTTCGACCACGTTCCTATTATAGTACGCGTAACCTTAAGCGCAAAATTCTTCGAGGTGGAACGACTGGATACGTAAAAATAGTTCGCCAGTTCAAATTTATACGTTTTTTAACATTTGCCAGATATCAAACTTGTTATTACAATCGTGTGTAAACTATTTTCAAATGAACTACAAGCTCTCAAATGATCACGATACATACTCTTACATCGTTAGCTATATTAGGTACTTTAATCTTTATAAGTACCTAATATAGCTAACGATGTAAGAGTAAAACTAATCTTTATGTTTTAAGCTTTTACTGTTTAGAACTTTGGCCTCCTTTTTAGGGGGACCGAGTTCGGTCCCCGACATATACATAATTTAAGCAATTAAAATATAACTTGATTTTACGGTGAAGGAAAGCATCGTGAGGAAACCAAATAGCATGCCTTAGTTCTTTATAATATTCTCAAAGGTATGTGAAGTCTTATGATAATTATGCTTAGTTTGCTATATTCCGCAAAAACCAGATGAATCTGTACGATGTAATTTATACCTTCTTCAATTTTTATATTTTTCACCAAACAAACCCTAGGCAATGTACTCTACGCACCTTTTGCTCCGAAAACGAAGCACCCTCATTAGATGTTGACTTTACAATGAATAATTGTGAGGATACTTAAATAATGCTGTACGGATTCTCCAGCTTTTCGCGGAATATAGCAAATTAAGCTTCATTTTCATAATATATCAAGGAATTCCGCAAAGTAACGGCCTCTTAAAAAGCGAACCCTAAAATGTAAAAAACTATTCTTAAGAAAATCATGTAACATGTGTTATTTTACAATAACGCATAGGTATTTTGCGATGAAAATATACCTACCTAATAACTATAGGTAACCTATAAATATTATATCTAAATAACTTGTGAAGTTTTTACAAATTTGTATTTTGTAGTTGCTATGTGTACAATATGTATATAATTAAATAAATAAATAAAGAGCTCTAAAGATTATGTGGATGCTCCTTATAATAATTTTGAGCCGACGGGAGTTACCACCTACCGACACAGACGTGCAAAAGAGCAATGTAGACTGCAAGGATTATCTTGTAGTTGCATAAAACCACTAGCCAGCCAGCTAGCCAGCCTAAAACTAAATTCTTGAAAAAGAAATAATAAATATGGTAATAAACACTATTATTATTATGGATTAATTATTATTAAAGACCCGATTATATGCAAAAAACTTACTAATAATTATACAAATACATACTTCGTGCCTATCTCTAGTTATTTAATAATGATTTTATAGATCCTCGTGTTATCGAACATATATACTGGACTGAAGGGCTGATAAAAACATTCCGGGACAACTATGCAAAGGATGCCACATTGGATTTACAGTATATGTGCAGCGCCAAAGGTTTTCTACGCCATTATCCAGGTACGTCATATTAGTTGCAATTGAATCTACAATTAATCTACTAGAAACTTTAAGAGGGGTAGTATGAATGCGAATGTGCGAATAAATGAAATGAAAATGAAAAAGTTTATTTGAACATCAAATAAACTAAATAAATAGTGTGTTTTCACATCAATTAGACCTCTAATAGCGCTGCCTGACTAATAATGCCCCAGTCAGTAGCGCTTGTGTAAATAATGGTACGTGCATGTCAGTTGGACCACCGAAATTCTTAGTACCTGACCTGACGCACTTGACCGCATTTAAGCAGTTGCGGTGAATCGTACAACTAACGCGAGTGTACTTGCATGTGGAAACGCGCCATATTACATATATAAAGATCAAAGTATTTCCTTGATTACATTTTTTCTTTATAATATATGTATGGATTTAAGACTTCTGCAAATCTTCTCATTTTTTCTTGGTTAATTTTATCACTTATTTTAAATTCATATTTAACGCAAAGCGTATGCGTGAGATTTTTGTGTTTGTTTGTTTGTCCTTATTTAACGCCGTAACCAATTAAACAATCGACTTGATTTTTGGCACCTAGACTTGGTTTTTTTCAGGAAAACTTGGTTTTTTTCGGTTCCCACGGGAATTGTTAAAAACGTCGTAACGTAAAGATTTCATAAATTTCAGCTGCACTATGGCCGAGCATGTACAAACTAAATGTGGGCGGCGAAGAGCTATACGACTGCAGACTTCGGCCGTGGTACGTGAGTGCCAGTGGGGCTCCTCGGGATGTCCTGATCCTAGTTGACGCATCCGGTTCTATGAGCAACTCCTCAAACCTTGTAGTCGCTGAGCAGTTCACACTGGCATTGCTCAGTGCCCTCACGGATGATGATCAAGTAAACGTGCTGCGTTTCAACGTTCTAGTGGAGTCTCCCATCCCGTGTTTTAATGAGACACTTGTGCCGGTAAGATAATTAAATTTTTTTTTTTTCATATTTGCGTTGCGGCCCCTGTCGCGGACATTTTTTACGTTACTAACGTAACAACGGGTCATACGTAATTTTCTCCGGTTTTGCAACATTTTTTTATTTATGCCCCGCTCCTATAAATGGTCTATGCAACACAAAAAGATTTTTCCAATTCGAACTAGTAGTGCCTGAAAATTGAGATTAGCGCGTTCAACCCAAAAAACTCTTCAGCATTATAATATTAAGTAGTAGTAGTAGATATCGAATATAAGCGATTATGTGGAGAAAAACTTCCTTCAAAAAAATTTTGTATACTTATCCGCCAAGCATTTGTAAATTTAATGTTGGAAGCGAAGAGCTGTATCTAAGACTGAAAACCAACCAAATCATGGATGCTCTATAAATAACTCCTCAAATCTAGTGTTTGCTTACCAGTTCACCATGCCCTCTAAGATAATGACCAAGTTAATTTTACGTTTCAAAATTTGGCAGAATCACTTTGATGAATGAGACACTTAGGGCGATAAGATCGTTGGAGTTAAAACTTCTTTATTCAAATAAGCCAAGCTCGGAATCAAAACGATTTCGTATACCGATGTGCATTTGCAATCGGCGACGAAGAACTTTATGATTGAAGACTTCTAAAATGACCAAGTTATCTGCTAAAGAGTGCTAAAGGGCCTGAGAAAGCACTAAGAAGTTTTGCAGCACTTAATGCTGCAAAACTTCTTAGTGCTTTCTCAGGCCCTTTAGGAACGGTCATTCGGGGTCAAAATGTTGACGGCAGAGGTGTGATAATGAAGATTTGGCAATGGGTTGTGTGCGAATTCCGTACCTTGGGATGACCCTTTATTTAAGTTCGCCAATAACGGAATCTTATATTAACGGTCAAACGCTGGATCACTCCAGCCAGCCAGGCTCAATTTAGCAGCGTAGCTGGACGCCCAGGTCAGGGCCAGGAGGGGAGGACGACCAGATGCGCTCATCGTGGAAGATGCAGCGACAGAGTCTATGAGCAACTTCTTTCGCCGAGTAAAGCTCGCCCTAGCAAGAAAATGTTTAAATTAAAGTTGAGCGTATAGGGTTTATCACAAATCGCGGGAATTACTTTCAACATTTCTTAGATAATAATCTACATTCTGGCGGCTTTTTTGTCGCCAAAAATAAATGTTTGTATGTATTTTTGCATAGGCTAAGAGATAGAGGGCTTTTCTCAGAGGGCTAAAACGATACCCTTTAACAGTATGCATTATTTTAAAAAGTCCGTCCAAATTTTTTTTTATAGTATTAATTGACGGACCAACGAGACCAGTTATGGTAAGTGATCAGAACGCACCAATGCTGCTTGGATTTTCTTCCGCGGACGACGTCTGTCACAAAAAGGTCTGCTACCACTTATAGTAGGTATATGACTTACGTCGACGTTCGGACGTCCCTCAAAAGAGATTGTAGTAATGAAACAATATTAAAATAATAATGATTTAAGCGATAATAGTAAGCTCCCGGTTTCGAGTATTACCAAGGTTTGCGGGATTCTAATAATATTATTATTAGAATACCGCAAACCTTATTTACCACAACATGTATGCTGTTAGATTAATTATTAATAATTGTAAAAAGAAGAGCGGACTAAAATGTACTTTGCGTCTTTGTGGCCAATCTCTTCAGATCTGTGTTGCAGCACCATGGAAGGTACATGACAAGGAAATCGTGGAACGCTGATTCTCACTAGTGTCTAATAACCCTACTATGTAAAACTTTATGAAAATGTTGGTTTTATTTGATTCGGAATTATTGCGACTACATCTTATACTATCATTAAGTATAACTTGTAAGATGATATCAGTTCTTGCAAAAAGGATTGATTTAATAAGTATCGTATAAATGATAATTCGATTGTACCAAGCGAATAAACTGTTATTAAAGACGATAGCCGATCTATAGATTGGAAAATTTGCTAATTTTGTAATTTTTATCTTCCGGCACTAATAATGCACAAGTAACTATATCTATTTCTACAGTGTACGACTTCATTTATCTATACTCATACTTTGCGACGACCTCTCTGACGCAGCGGTGAGAGCTGTGGTTTTTAGTTCCCGTGTTCGATTTGGTTATTATTAATTATTATAATCTCTCTGAGCAGTGATAGTCCGTGGTAAGGACTTCGGCTTCAATATCAGGGGGCCGAGTTCGATTCCCACCACGCACGCTCTCTTCATCACTTGCTTCACGAGAGCTCTCCATAATGTTGACGTGTGAAATCCGCCAAATGTCACTAGACCGTGGTTAGGGTTCCCAGATATAAAATCTAAATTCCGGAGAAAATGCCGGAGACTTGATGAGATTTCGTGACTTTCTTATAAATTTAATATTAATGTTGATAAACATCGTGTTTATGAATAAACGAAGTAAATTTTCAAATTTTTTCCTGCGCGTGCTGACTTTATGACTGTGAACGAGACCGGGGGGAAGAGGTGAGGGGAAGCGCCTCTACTTTCCATCCGCCGCGCTTGCTATAACATGTCAGTGACTTTCACAGGAGACTTTCTCCCCGCATTCCGGACAAAGACCTATATTACCGGACATGTCCGGACGATTCCGGACGTATGGCAACCCTTACCGTGGTAGACTACGGCAAAAACCCTTCACATAGAAGGAGGAGACTCGCGCCCTGTAGCGGGCCCATAAATGGTTGAAATAATGATGATGTACTCACAGGCCAATCACGTGAACTCAGCAGCGATGATGGCTGTGCTGAAGCACCAAATCACAGTCAACGAGACATGGATGACCGATGTGCTGCAGTACTCAGTGCAGTTGCTGAAGAAACACCGTGAATCCAACTTACGGCCACCATCATGCCAACAAGCTATCGTCATGCTTACTGACAGTCTTTATGAGAATTATACGGAGCTTATGCGCCAATTCGATCCAGAGGGACACATAAGGTGTGTATAGCGAAGAACTTAACAATGCGACTTGGTGGCAGAATTTTATTTGTTTATTTGTTTGAAAGCTTTATTGCACACACACATTATATAAAAAGAAACACATATTCAGAAGACACTTAGAAAATAAAATAGAGCGTGCAAAGGCTGTCTTATAACAAAAGCGATCTCTTCCAGACAACCTTTGACGTTAGAAAAGTTTTGCAAGTAGGTACAATTTATTATTTTGAATGGATTTTTACAATCATAAAACATCTGACAATACAGAAAAAATAAAGACTGTTTGGTGATTAAAGCCTGGATTTTATAACGTTCCGAGTTAAAACGCGATCTAAAATGCTATCTATGTAGCCGCTCTGTTGTCTTTTACATTTCCACTATTACTAAGGAAATGTACAACTCGTTAGTACACAATGATATAACATTGAGGATGAAAAAAAAACATACACTTCTCTAAGTATATTAAGTAATTAAAAAAGGTATATTTTCGCTCCTAGGCTTTTTATACTGTGGTTGCACGATCCCAACGGATTGCGAGACGACACTCATTTATTCGGAGATTCAGTGAGCTGCGATCGTGATGGCTATTTCTCCGAGCTCATCACGCATGCTGACGTCACGGAACAAGTAATGAACATCCTGCGGGTTATGGAGCGACCTCTGGTGGCTCAACGAAAACAAAGGCTGCGCGTGTATAGCGATGTGTACGCCAATGTCGAGGTACAGACCCATAATTTTAAAATAAAATGGACTGTTACAATATTAATATTAGAAGTAAAAACTACTTTTGTAATTAGTAGGCTACATTAAATTGGTAATTCATTCAACGGAAATCGTATATTAAGTATTTTATAAAAATACTACTGCTTGAAATTTTTGAGATGTCTCTAAATAAGTTCAAAGTTTTAAATTTCCTACAAGCTTAATAAGGATTACTTAAACAATAAAAAAGTTTAGGTGTGAATCGCTCTTATTTTATTGCTAAATATTAATTGACTGTGAGATGGAGGTAACAAGAAAACACGGCTAAGTTTGTTCTGGTCTCTTCTTAGACCAGAGCGCGTCTGGAACCCTGCTAGAGTTATAAGTCAACGAACGTAGTTCTCAGTAACGTAGAATTTTTGAATTTAAATTAAGAATATGTACCCATAGAGCTCCTTAAAGCAGGTGTGATTTAATATAGGCTCAGACAGACCGTAATCACCTGTTCGAAAGGGTAGATGTGGCCTATAACGGATATCAAATAATTCCTGAGCACACTTGCCAAAAATAATCCTATAAAACACCGACTAACTGTCGACTACGTTCCTTACGAGATGGTGCTGTCATCAATACACTGGAGTTCGCCAAAAATGGTGACAACGGATTTAGCCGCCGTATAGTCCAGATCGGTCTCTTCAGAATTCTTTAGGCAGTGTCAGGTTAAAATCACGAGAGGACTGCCAAAACTACTTGTCGCGGTTTTTTGATCAGATGCCCCAAAATTTCTATAGCAATGGGATGATGTCCCTACCTACAAGATGGCAAAAAGTTATCGAACAAAATGGTACCTACATACTCTATTTAAATGTAAACAAACTATATTAAAAAATGTTTTGAATTTTCTTAAAAAATGCGAAGACACTTTTTCCCCAACCTAATAAGTATATATCATTTGGCATCACCCTGTAAAAATATGAAATCCAAAGAAGCATATTTATTTTTCCATACAAACTAATTTAAAACATTCTTAGCGTTTACCTCTTACCCTCTAACCCTATTGAAGATAAATACCGACCCGCGCGTAGTACCTACGCTACGCGACGCGTCAGATACACGTCGCGTAGCGTAAAGTGATAGGGGTCACATGCGGCTATATCTGATTTCTTTAAGTAAAACTATGGCATTGCTTTACTTAGAAACTTCGCGTTTCGGTTTCACAGATAAGTCTTAAAGGCAGTAACTAATATGACATGTACGAAGCGTTTTGCTTCTTCCTTTCTGATCCGCACCGCAAAGGCCTGGAATGCCCTCCCATCTTCCGTCTTCCCCGATTCCTATAATCTGGGTACCTTCAAATCAAGAGTGGAAAGGCATCTTCTAGGCAAGCGCGCTCCATCTTAGGCTGCATCATCACTTACCATCAGGTGTGTTTGCAGTCAGACGCTTAGAAATAGAAAAAGAAATAGAAAATAGAAAATATTTATTAGAAAAACTCAGTACAATAAATCTTTGGAATTGAACCCCTAAACTAGGAAATCCCGTATCTTAGGCTTGTCTATATATTTAAATCTAAAAAAAAATCCTCTAAAGCATGTGAAGTAATATTTCGGTTTTAATTAACACGTCGTATAAGTGACATTTCAACGCAGGACCCTCGTAGAAGTGAATATTACTGGCAGCTGAAGGAAAATGCCGAGCAAGTTTACCGCTACAGTGAGCTGCGGCGTAACAAGGACCAGTTTCTGACCACTACTCGCCAGTACGGAGATTATCTGCATATGCGAAAACTGGTCGGTGCACTTGTAGTATTTGAATCAGTACCATAGTGATCAACTGTTCAACTAAAGTTATTCTAATTTTATAACTCTTTAAGAGACATTTAATACAATAAACCCTTAATAATACTTTCATCCAAAAAAAAAGCCTTTTTCGGGATATCATTATCCAAGCATCCGACCCACTAAAGGGCATGGGTCTTCTCTCAAAATGAAGAGGAGTTAGGCCTAAGTCAACCACAATCCTGATATGGCATACTTCGTAGAAATAAGCATGGCCATAGATCTTCCTCAGACGAGCACAAAAAACTCTACTACTACTTAAAGGTACTTGATAGCCTTTTGCACGCCTCATTAGCGAAGCGTTGCGGTGGGTATTACTGTCAGTTTACGCACACCGAGTGAGACAAATGTTGAGATAAAACACACTCATGATATTTTCTCTTTTTATTATTTAAAGTAATTAAAAAAATGTTTTAAAAAGTTCTGTCTTGGACGTCCGTGTGTCTGCAAGTGCGAATCCCGTATCTTGTGGTCACGATAACGAGCGAAATACTTCACTTATCGAGTTGTTTGTTTTTTATAGGCTTCGTTATTTTGAGGTATAGAAGCCTATTATTTTACGGTATAATTAGATGTAGTTTAATTATTATTTACAAATAATCTCAATTTCATTGTTATGATAGAGATTATGAGGCGTGCACTTTTGTATTTTCCAACTATTTGTTATGTTAACCCTGTTACCAAATATTTTATTTTCTAGGAAAAATATGGCCAATACTATGAAGATGAACAAGTAAACTACAGGCTTCAAGTAAGCGTTTCGGTTCCTGTCTTCGATAGCACGACTGTTGAGGTACGTCACCAACCAATGTTCTGTTTTCGTGTCATAAGTGTACTATGATTATATTATGACAGTATGAATATCATATGTTTCCGAGATAAAAATCAGTTTTTGACAGCCGGCAGTGGGACCCTGCTTTCCGCGTCTAAGGCAAAATTTTTGTGTTATGAACATGAATGTTTATCAGTGTCTGGGTATTTATCTTTATATTATAAGTATTTATGTGTATTATATTCATAAAAATATTCATCAGCTATCTTAGTACCCATAACACAAGCTACGCTTACTTTGGGCAAGATGGTGATGTGTTTATTGTCGTAGTATATTTATTTATTAAAAATATATCTACGTCATCCTTTGGCAGTATGATCCTTACTAATGTTACAAATGCTAAAGTTACGTAAAGTATTTGTTTGTTGGTTTGTTTTTACGTTTTTTACGCCATAACAAAGCAGCCAATCAACCAGATTTTTGGCATAGAGTTAGTCAAGCCGACTGAGAGTAACATACGCTTTTTATCCCAGGAAAATAAATGGATTTGTAAAAAAACCGTAACGCGGACGAAGAACCCGGGCTTTAGCTTGTAATACATAGAGTTACTGTTATGTTTTCATGTTTTACAAATTATTTCTCGACCAGACGAATCCCCCGCCATCTTCCTTTTTTTTTAAACAGAGCAAAAATGAGAAATTTATACAAGCCTAAAATTTTGCTAAACATGTATCACATATATATAAGTAAAACTAACAACGGATATAATCATATAATCAAATAGATGAGTGATCAATGAATCACTTAATTCAGCTTAAAGAATTTTTATCAAAATCCATTAAGCTATTTATGCGTAGGTAATTAAGAAGCAAACATTTACGTGTCTGTATCTTTAATGACATTAATGATGTTGCACTTTTCTCTGCGCGAAATCGGCAAGGTATTACCTACAAGTTCCAACTGTATTTCCAAACGCGAAACAGTATCCCCCTATCGGTAGCTTCTCGTATCGGTTTTATTCCTAAACTATACAGGGACTTTCTCAAACACATAACTTTTCAGTGATTCATAACTCATGATACATGAGTATCAATCTAAAAACAGCACCCAGAATCCAAATGCAAAACCACTTTCCGGATCCAACTGTGAATCTAAACTACAACTATCCAAACAATATAATAATAATATTGAAAGTATAATACATAAGCTGTTCAATTCATGTTTATTGTTGTTCCGTGGGTGTATTGTTTATCAGATATATCTAAGTCGAGCGATAAATTCTCAATAATTTCAAGCATTTATTAGAAATTAAACGTTAATCTGAATTATCTTTATGACTTACTATAATAATAGCTTTACTAAAGTAAATTATTTTTGTTTCAGAATATTACAATAACATTGGAAGAAGTAAGTTATCGTTAATATTGACAATTATAAGCAAAGTGACTGACTGAATAATTGTTTATAAAGTTCTTTTTATTTAAATGCGCTCTTTTAATACAGTTTTTAACTCACCGATTTTTCCGAGATATTGACAATCTACATGACGGATTATTGGGCCATTCATTTTTAATTTATATATACAATTTTGGAGACAGCATGGTTCACATTTCATTATATTTGGCAACGTTGTTTTTCGAAAAGATTTCGTCCGAAAAAATCGGATTACAGAAGTAGGTAGACTGGGATGGTATTGTCGAATTTTAAATGAAGAAGATATAATAACAAATTATTTATCGTCAATCGAGATCGGTGAGAAATTGGTGTAAATGAAAAATATACATACAGTCGAACATCCTGCTCCTTTTTTAAAGTCGGTTAAAATTAAAATTTTCGTACATATTCCTAAGCACACTTATAACTATGACTTTCATGTATTATTCGAAACGTTACCTCATCAATCACTTGAATCAATATTCAATTACTTATCGCTTATCTTTGTAATTTCAGGAAAAACAGAGGAATTCTACTAGAACGGTAATGTACACTACATATTTCATATTCTTCGGTCTAAAGATATGTCAAATGTTAAATTAGATTGGAAACATTAAAACAAGAAATTAAAACTACGACGCATACAGAATAATTGTTTACTCGCTAATTTTATAAATCATAATGTAACCAGCAAAATACGTAAAGACTCCTTATCGGATTTAGGGATATTTCGATAATTCTAATCCATGTTTTATACTTTAACGCTTTCAGATTTGTAGATGTCACCTAGAACGTCATACAAAGTAATTTATGTTTTTTTGTTCCTCCATATAGCCTCATATTTGCCTCTAAACGGTTCTATTAATACATACAATAAGTAAGCGAGTACATAGTGTAGCCCGAAGAATTTAGTAATATGTAAATTTATATAAATATTTTCAGTTACTAAATAGAATGCTTTTGTAATATCATTTTCACATTTGTTTTATAAATATAACCTAAAATAAACTATGTAAAACTAAATAAAATCGAATACGTCTTCGAAACCACCGCAGCGAGGTACAGTTAAGATGCTGGCAGCATTGCCCCTTTGGATGGCCAAACTAATTCTTTGGCCCGGTCCCAAAGTCTCTACTCCAAAAGGCCCAAAAATGAAACTGCTATCCAGGTTTTCATATTTACGCCAATAAAACAACAATAATTTTATTATAATAATTAAACAAGCGGATCTTCAGGAAAACGTAGTCAACAAAATGGATTAATTAGCTTTAATGAGATAAAAAATCGATACGACACCAGGATTTGGATTTTGGAATTACAAATTTTAGATTACCTATTAAATATGTTATGCGATATCGGAAAAAATTTATAAGTATTACAGACAGTAATTTTTTTTTTTTTTATCATCATCATCATTATCAACCCATTCTAGCCAATCACAGGGCTCGGCTCGCGTCTCCTACAAATATAAGAGGGCTTTAGCCATAGTCCATTACGCTGGCCAAGACTTTACATGCATTTCAGAGCGAAAATCCTTATATAATATTAAGGATTACTTGAACGATAAAAAAGCTTGGGTGTGAATTGCTTTAGCTTCATAGCTGAATATAAATTTACTGTGAGATGGTAATAATAAAAAAAAAAATTTACCCGACTAACTTTGTTGTGGGCTCTTCTTAGACCAGGGCGCATTTGGAACCCTCGTAGCTTTAGGTTTAAGTTGGTGAACGAAGTTATCACCATCCCCTTACAATTATGTAATCATTTATGTATGAACGCTTCATAAGTGCCTGTGATAGGCCTACATGAAAAAAGAAATTATGAATTTGAGCATTACGCAGAGCTCTCAGGCATACAGGTTATCTCACGATTTTCTCCTTCACCGTAAAGCGCAGTATGCCCAGATGTGTATGCTACCCGGCGAACTTTAAAAAAATTCAGCAGATTTCAAACAACACAATATTAAAAATATGATACGAGAATTGAAGGTAAAGACGGTTCTTTAGTCAGTCTTTCACGACCTAGTCTATCCATAAAGTAGGTATCTTCTAAGCAGTTTTAGTCGCCATATTGCAGAGTAGTTAAAAAGTGCAGAGACATTTTTAAATTCGATCACAGTCCGATTTCCCTTGGTGAAAAGTAAAATAAGAATTTTCGAACATAGAAACTTCTCCTTTTTAAAGTCGGTTAAAAATTAAAATGTACCTTATATTCTTACACGCTTTTTATTAGCTTCACCTGTATGTTTGTATGTTTGTAACCGACTTCTTTGGGCGCGATTTTGACCCACTTTAAACAGTCAGATTTCTTTCAAACTTTGTAGACATATCGAGGACCGATGACAATACACTAATCTGAAAAGATTATTCCAATTTTCACTATAAAAAATAAGATTTTTTACTAATTACTACAGCGCCATCTAGACCCAAATGTAAAAAACCGTTCGCGTACCTAACAAATTCCACAGAAAACATTAAGCTACTAGATGGTAGAGGGCGTTAGCTGTTACTTTTTAATGGCCTGTTTTAAATAATAATTAGAACTTGCATTTCGAGAGACGGGCACACTGAATAAAAATATATTTATATATTTATATTTTATCTCTTTAATGCTGGATGGGTTACCGATTACTTTTAATAAAAATAATAGATCAAGAAAAACTAAAAAAAAATCGTTATTATGAATAAACTAAAAGAAAAGAGGAACAAATACAGCTGTAAATATTAACTTAGGAATAAGTGCATATTGTGCCAAAAGAGATCAAAGTTTCCCTAAATAGATTTGTTAAAATTCAGCTATGTAATTCTTTAATTTTTATCCCCCTATAACATAAGCAAAAATGTACATACGCGGTGACTATGTTGGTTACGCGATACTTATTTATCTATCAACTCATCATACATAATATACATCACAGGTGTTAATTTAAAGGAGCATAAACACGAAATAGTTTTTCCGTAAAACCATACTTGACTAATGGATAATTATTATGAAATATTATCTTGTATTTTAGTATCCCGTTAATCGACTTCTGGGCGTGGCAGGAGTTGATATACCAATCGACCACCTGAAACTGATCCTTCCTTACCATCTGGTAAGTAAACCAATTACACCGTACACTCATTGCACCATACTACAGCACAAATTGTGTGTTTTAGCTAATAGAGGAATAGAGTCAGACATTCACAGGGGATGCATTCTCTATAAGCAAATAAATAGTATCAACACCAACCCATTACCGGCCCGCTACTCTGTAGCGGGTCTCCTCTTACAAATAGATGGCGCTAAGGTCCACCACGCTGGCCCAGTGCGGATTGGTGGACTCCACACACCCTTGAGAACATTATGTAGAAGAGCTTCACCGTTGAAGCAAGTGAAATAACTTAAAACGCACATAACTTAGTAAAGTTAAAGATGCGTGTTGGGATTCGAACTCGGTCCTCCGAAAGTGAAGTCGAGCTCCTACCCAATGCGCTGTCACCGCTTCAGTATAAACAGTATAGTAATGTATAAATCTCGTCGCACCGATGGATTGCATGCAGATTTCAGCGACCCATCGCTTTAAAACTGCCGTCCACAATAGGTCGCTTCGATGGTTCGTTATGCCTCGTTTGCGACTGAACATAGCATAGAAAACTCATGCAATAACAATGCTCCAGCATTGTTTTAATATGTTTCTGTTAGCTCACTGTGCCCTAGTCAGTAACTCCGTGAAAGACGCTAAACTTAAGCTAGTATACTAGCATATGGACGCGCGATTGCATGCGATCTTCAAAATCGACAGTGATGTAGGTATATGAACATACAAGCATGCGACTGGTTGCCAAGCGTCAGGTTGCCTCGTACGCTCATGCATGGATAATAGTGGAATAGTTTCAGTCAACCAGAAATTATGCGTCTTTGATTAGAAAATTATTGTTAATAAAATAAATAAATATACCACGACAATACACATCGCCATCTAGTCCCAAAGTAAACGTAGCTCGTGTTATGGGTAATAAGATGACTGATGAATATTTTTAATGAATAATATACATAAATATTTATAATAATAATTAGCTATTAATAAATAAATATTTATAATAAAACAGATAAACACTGAAAAACAATTATGTTTATCACAAACATTTTTCCAATTTTGGCCATCTAGCCCCAAAGTAAGCATAGCTTGTGTTATGGGTACTAAGATGACTGATCGATGACGATGGTCCATTTTCTTTGGCTAATGCAGCCCCCGCAATGCGCCTCCACTTGTTGTAATAGGTATAAGGATACTTTGTAGGTACTTAAGGTCTATATCTACGGGCAATCCGTCGCAGCGACCGATTGCCTGCAAATCGCAGCGTTTCGCCCCTTTACACAGTGTGTGTACGGCAGTTTTAAATGCTTACTTTGGGGCTAGATGGCGATGTGTGTATTGTCGTAGTATATTTATTTTATTTATATTTATATTTAAAGACCACTCTTTCAAGAGTGGACAAAGGGGGATACCTATTATATATTAGTATTCGACGATGCTTTTTGAGTCCAAGGCTGTGGGTTCGATTTCCAAAATTGGAAAAATGTTTGTGATAAACATAATTGTTTTTCAGCAATCGGTCAAACAAATTGGGAACCAGATAAATATTGTGGTTCCTAGAAAAATCCGTACATACATACCTCATGTTATCATTTGCGATATGAGTAGTTGGGTGTAAGGATTTGATAGTTCAGTTCATCAATAGTTTGATAAGTTGTTTATCTACACTCATATTATTTTAGAATGCTGATTGTGAATACAAATAGTGAATATTGAAAATTTTGAAGTTGTGTTTTCGTTACAGCTAAGTCAACTATTGTATTCTCTTTCCTAAAATTGATGGGCCATTTTCTAAAGAAGTGATAACTAAAGGGTCTTTCATGAATTCACCAGGTTTTTTTAACCATTCTAAAACCCTTGCCTTTTTTGCCTTGTGAGATACGAGAACGTAATAATTAATCGCAGAAGGTCGACCTATATATATATATATATACTATATCTATATTTGTTTTATATCTAAATTTATACCAACACTTCACTGCATCCACTTAGCGGTGAATCCCTGGATGAAATTGAGTTTGTTATTAAAGTCCTTGGTTTATAAGGTTAATGACATGTTTAATTATAAAATATCGGATGGTAGCGGAAAGCGGGGATAGTGATGGTAGGAGCTCGACTTCACTTTTGGGGGGCCGAGTTCGAATCCCAGTACGCATTCTAACTTTTCTAAGTTATGTGCGTTTTAGGTAATTAAAATGTGAAGGAAAACATCGTTAGAAAACCTGCATGCCTGATAGTTCTACATAATGTTCTCAAGGGCATTAACCCGTCATTGTGGAAGGAGACCCGTGCCGTTAGTGGGCCAGTAAAGGGCCAGTGGGCCAGTGATATCATGATGATGATTGTAGTAGATCGCTTCTTATCAATAAGGTTACCAAGTGTAAAAGTGTAAGTAATTTATTATTTTTCCCGGCTAAGTTTGTTGTGGGCTCTTCTTAGACCAGGGCGCGTTTGGAACCCTCGTAGCTTTAGATTTAAGTTGGCGAACGAAGTTATCACCATCCCGTTACAATTATGTAAACAAATATGTATGAACGCTTCATAAGTGCCTGTGATACGCCTACATGAAAAAAGATTGAAGAATTTGAATTTGAATTTATTTGTTCATATTATTGTACTTTAGTACCCGGTTATAGAGCTTTTTGTGGTTGAGCTCGTCCGGGGAAGTACTCTCCACGCTAATTTATCTGCAGGCAAGCAGCATTGCTTGTGTGGTTGTCTGTGTAATTACACATGAATGTGCTGGGTGGTGACTGCAGATCAGAATACAGTTATCACCCCCTCTGCTCTTACCGCGGGTGTCGTACGAGGCGACTAAGTGAATATCACGGAGAGCGGGCAGTATCGTCCTCAGTGCTACTACTACTAACTACTCCAATCCCAAACCCGTCTGCCCAGCGAGGTGAGTCTGGGCAAACCAAATGAAGTATTAATTAAATTTCATTTAAGTATTAAAGCAATTAAGTTGCTTGTATGGCAAATGTTCTCATCTCAGAAATTGTATGCAAACGAAGTGAGTTATAAGCGGGTCACACGATCATAATTGTCAGGCATCAAGTTATCTCTCCGAGATTTTAGCGCATAAGCCATGTATAGACACCCTTTTCCGCTATTGGGCATATCACGGGTGAGACGGGCTTGGCTCTTTGACGTTCCACGCTCCTCCAATTCGTTGGCGTGCTGTGATTTATCGTGGCATTTTGAACAAAAGTAAACAGATTTATTGTTTTTAGGTGGGAGCAGGCGGATCGTTATTTATTGTTGATCATCGCGGAAATATCGTCATTCATGAGAACTCCAAACCAGTTGTGAGTAACTCTATTACGCTTTTTTACAGGGATTGAATTAGGTACGTACATAGATCATCGGTCTAAATGATGTCTGTACTGAGTAGATAGCTCTAGTATGTGTTTTGCAAGCTCGCTATCAAATGTTTTCGTATATCAAAACACTAGTGCGACTGCCCAAATTATTGTCCCTGTATTATTTATTTCACCATAACTTTAAAATGTCTGAACAGATTTGGGTGTATGAAGTATCGTTAGAATCCTAACATTATCCCGAGTGGCACTAGCTATAATTTAAAGACAATATTGTGGGTCCATCACGTAATTTTCGAATGAAAAAAATCACAGATTTTATTTTATCTATTTAATTTAAATTCATTTATTCCCAGAATTATTAATAAGAATAATATTTACTCATTAATTTACTTTAATTAAGGAGTAATTCCTCCTCTAATCACCTTAATTAATTTAAATTCTGTAAAAAGCAATACCTAAAGCTTTCATTCAGTTAACTATCTCATTATGTAGGTCACCTACTTATGATGACTTATTATGTACTTCAAAATATTTAATTAGCTAAGGTGAACTCCCACCGACCGACGCATTGCCTCCTGACACCTTAAGTTTGGAGTTTCAAATATGCAACTGAACAACCGACGAGAACTCACCCTTACAAAAAAATAGGGGTGCTTTGACACTAGCAGTAGGTTAGATTGTGGCGCAAGCGTCGTCACATCCCTGGGACCATCCGGTTACGCTACATAGGTTCTAAGAAGCAAATAATTAAGGATATGAAATTATTATAATTACAAGTAAAATAGAACATATTATAAAAGGAGATAATAATAATTTAGAGAAAGGAAAATATATAGCATATTTTCCTTAAAGGAAATCTTCTCTAGTACCTACCATAGAAAATCTGTATAGAGATTTCATGACTATAAAACGTTTATTTCAGTTCGACGGTGATATACTGAAGCCTGGATATCGCACCGTGGACTTTTTAGATGTGGAGCAACCCGCCAAAGATCATTATCCGAGACACTACCCTCAGGAATGGTTAGATGTATGTTATTTACATAAATTATATTCAATATTTATAACTGATAATGATTTAAAGTAGATTTCATCATAAAAAACAGAACCAACAAAATTGCAATAAGTTAGCGCAAGATTGTTATTGTTATTGTTTGTACGCCTAAGAATAACATAGATGCAATCTTCTTTAATTAGATTATTTTGTTCATTACTCTATTAAAAACATATTTATGGCTTAAAAATATTTAAAATGATATAAATCTTACATAATATGCGATAAACCGAAATGAAAAGTCTTAATGTGTCTACGCGAAATATAACGATATTTGAAAATCACTTTTAAGCATGCTGATAATTATGTCTTTAGATTAATCCAAAAAGATAGATCTAGAAAGATAAAGTCATTATCACTGAACGTAGAAAAAAACTAACAAAGTCACTTAAACCTTTCTTATCTATCGAATTGAATCCATAAAAATCAGAGATTTCTGAACGGTGTAATTTTACAAAATTATATATCTGACTTCCGCGAAGTAACAGCTGTAGGCAAACATTACATATAGCTGTTTCTTTGCGGAAGTTTTAATAAAAATGTAGGCAAAAAAGAAGTTGATGAAGATCTGTTAATCTAATGTTTTTATAGGCTATTGTCCAAGACCGTGGGTTCGATTCCCACCTGGAAAATATTTTTGTGATAAACATTAATAAATAAATAGATAAATATACTACGATGTTTTTCAGTGTCTTATAGTCAGTGTGTTATAGGTTTATATTCATAAAAATACTCATATGCTATCTTAGTACGCATAACTCAAGAAACACTTCCTATGGGGCTGGATGGCGATGTGTGTATTGTCGTAGTATATTTATATTTATATTATTTATAATTGTTTTGTGTTAAATTAACATGGGTCCATCAACATAAGACTTCATATCTACGTCTCATGTTGATGGACACAGGGCGACTTGTACCTTGAATGCCGTGCGAAGTGTTGCTCTGTTTATAAGCACTAGTTTTCCACCCATCCATCCATCCACTTTTTTATAGTGTCAATTACCGTCACTATAAAAAAGTGTGTGTTTCCTTAAAAGTTAACAATAAAAAAATTTCAGTTCCGCAACAGCTTAGTCATCGAGCATCCAAGTGGTCACAAAACAATGGAAGTCAAAACTGTATTCGAAGGCGGAATGCGAGTTATCTTAGAGAAGAAAGACTATTTTTGGAAGCGGGTGATGAACCATTACACAGTGGTGGCATCTTTGCCGAAATACAACTCGAAGCACGCGGTCCCTGAAGGCGCGTTCACGCAGAAGGTGGCTGAAGAGGCGTGGAAAGCTTTAAATTCATTAGATTTCTCTGTGCATCCAGACTGGTTAGTTTTTTTTTTATTTCACTACAAATTAGGCCTTTACTGTAATCTCACGTGATGGTAAGTGATAATGAAGTCTAAGATGGTAAAGGGCTAACCACTGCGCCAGTCGGCCGTCAAATCAATAAAGAGGTTTAGGCAGAGGCGATCCACGCTTCAGGAAACACAAAAATTTCTTTATTATTATTATAATTAAATTTATTAACTAACCTAACTGGTTTGAATAAATTCTGAACTTAATAAATTATTATTTGTGTAGATATAATAAATCTTAACTTCCTAATATGTCCTTCAACTTTTCAGGTTGTATTGTCAACACGTGGATCCCCACTTCGAAGATAGAAAGGATGAGGTGCTGCATTTTATAGAAAGGCGAAAAAACGAATCACACTTCGCTATGAGAAAAATTACCCATTTATTTACACCCATCAAACCGATTGTGAGAGAGAAAACTTATCAATGTAATTAGCTCATTTTAGTTAACCGAACAATGTCCCAGTCTTTCACCATCAACATCTTCCATAATATAAGTATTTTATACCTAGTTTCATAGTTTTTGTGCACGGTCGACGGATGTCGTTAGTAGTGGAGTAAGTCGCACTATCGTTTGGTATTTTTGTAAGTATTTTCGTTCATTCAGCTACGGCGGCTACGGAACGTGTCTCTTGTCTCAAAGGAGAGAGAGGATTAGAGCTTGGTACTAACGCGTGACTTTTATGCAGGTTGGCAAGCTTGTAGTATTTTCAAAATAACAACGATGCGATCCGGGACATAGGACTGGACCATACCAACCTCCTAACTTCGGACGGTTTCAGTAGGTCCTCTACTACAGGAACAGTTTAAGTTTTACCCGGAAATCGTAACTTGACCCTCGTGATCCGCTGACTAACATGTGAACCCAGCGAGGACGTTACCAACGAGACGATTACTTAGAAGCCAGTTACTGAGTTTATACTTTGGTGGCTGTTTCCAACCTGCCTTCAGTTCGCCTATTCGTGTATGTTGGTGGTCAGAACTTCTGTTGATAATGTAAGTAAGCAGTTAGCGATGTCAAAGCTATATCGGAAGATCATTTTTTATGATCCCAAGTAGGTATACTTGTTTTCGCAAATCAATCACAGTATGACGTTTACAAAACACAATACAAGCGCATAAAGATAATTGCCATATCCTAATGGCTAGATAACTTTATCGACGGTACTTATATCATAATTTCAAATAAGTACTTACCTAATCTTACCAATCGCTCTTATCTTCATCTACGATGCAGATCATGGTAGGTTTGTAAATAGCAAACATCGAATTAAGGCGTCACGCTTAATGAGAGAGGAGGCCTGAGGTCAGCATTGGGAATAATTGATATCATTTTTTATTTTTATTTTATTTATCAACTCATTACACATAATATACATAACAGGTCTTAATTTAAAGGTGTAAGCATAAACTCAAAAGACTTTTTCCGTACACCCAGCCGTTGACAAATTTTTGCTTTGTTAGTCTAATAGATTAATATATTAACATTCACAATTAATGCTACAAAATCGTTACTTATTCACATTACCATTTAGAATGCGGGTAGGTCGACAATGATAAATTCAAAAACCTTTTGTTTACGTTTCATAATTTATATAACTCAGTATAGGTAGGAACGAAGTGCGTTCATATTCCTTCACTATACATGTACAGGATGTTTTTAATTTTTTCTCAGATTTTGTCATTAAATATATTTGTTTGTTATGAGATCTATATATTGTTGTTTAAGTTTGTACTTAATATTTTTCTTCATTATAACTTCCCTAAGCTCTTTAGGAAGCTGGTTAATTAAGTAAGGTATAACGTATAGCAATCGTCTTTTACCATACAGATTATTATATTTAGTAAGTTTTAGTTTTTCATATCTTCGTACTGAATAAGACTTATGGACTTTTTGTAAGTTTTCTGTAAAATATTCCTCATTTAACAATGCTAAATAAAACTATAAAGTCGCGTACCCCCTATATCCAAGCATATCAGACATTCGTATAAATAGCATTCCAAAAAAATATAAAAAGTTTGACATACTATTTTTGAATCACGTATAGTATGTATATAAAAGATTAGTCTCCGACCCCTATATTAGTATATTAGAATACATAGATATGTATTATGCGAGATATTTTATATTGGTTTATTTTAATTTACTATTGATTTTATTTAACACGAAATTGGTTAATGAAAGCTAATAGTAATGGAAAAAAATTACTAAGATTAGAAAAATGAAGAAAAGTTTAGAGAAATGTAAAAAAAAAAAAATTCTCTACAAAAATGAGAAAAATACTATATAATACTTTTTAATGTTAGCACGCTACAAAAATTGTTATTATAAACATAAACTTGTCAAAATATAAAATGAGCAGTTATTTTTTATTCCCAATAAAAATCTTTTTTTTGGGTAATAGATAAATATATTTTTTTTTATAACTAGACGGGATATTTATTATTTCAAATAAATAGACTTTTACAAAAACATAAATAAACGTAATTAAAAAGTACGTTACATTTTAACGAATTTTATTTATACAATTTAATTGATATTCTCGTCCAATCATCTTAAAAACGTGGGAAATTAAATACAAAATGGGATAAGTGTATATATCAGACACTTTATTCATAACTAAGTCCAAGACTTTAGAAATTGTTATCTTGATTAGGTAACGAAGAACTGATGGCAAGGACGAGCAAGGAAGCTGTAGCAACATATCGCTGGACTCAAAACGAAGATGCTGAAGAGACTTGTTCCGACTGCAAGCTCGGTTCAAATCTGGCTTTCTTTGCTAGCGGTAAGTTGTACCCTACTAAAAGAGAACATAGATAAATAAGCGGTGGTAGTCCAGTGGTTCGGACTTTAGGCTCCTTTCGAGGGGACTGAGTTCAAGCCACTTGCTTTATATATCACTTGCTGTAACGATAAATGAAATATGCATTTCTGAGCGTTATATTGCTATGTTTATAGAGATTGACGCTGGTCAATCTCTTTACTCAGATAACTTAACAAAAAAACCTAATAACTAATGTTTGCCACGACTGGGAAATTATCCTAAACAAACCATAGAAAGACTATTGTAATAATTATGTAACCAATCAGGCAGTTTAGCAACCCTTTAAGGCTTTATCAAAGCAAAAGACCTAATAATCCTTTCGTAGGGTTCACAGTCCACGACGTGGAGCCGCTTGACAGCTTAACAAATAAAAACAGCTTCACTGCACTTGTCTTATAATGAAAACGATCGTTTCATTACTTCTTAGTGTATAGTATGTTTTAAAAATATAAATTAACAAGTGCGATAAAATAAACAAAATAGAAAGAGGTTTTCTCTATGTAATTGTGTTTTTATTATTTCTTATCAATTTGAAAATAAACTTTACACTAAAAAGTAATAACATCTTGTTGTTACGTTTACATTTTAGGACAGGTGAGAAAAAATTTACTTTACCTGCATCATTCACTGCTACAGAGAGTGGTCTGATGCGGTGGCAGCTGTTTCGCGCGACGAGCAGACACGCTCAGCCGCCTGACCATAACCTGTGGTCGCGCGGCCCCGAGGAGGCGTGGTACCGCCGCGCGGCTGCGTCGCCAGACAAACTCGTGATTCACGCCCCCGTCGCACCCATACGAATTCTGAGGAACAGCGATTTGTCTCCTCCACCGGTTAGTCAATCATTATCATCATCATGTCAACCAATGGACGTCGATTGCTGGCCATAGGTCTTGTGTCACTTGGGTCCAGGGCCTCCCTGCTACTCGAGGGGGTCTACCTGCGATTATCGTTGCAAGGTCCCCATTCCAGCACCTTGTTACCCCTGAGTTTATCGGTCCTCCGAGCTATTTGTCCGCGATTCGTTTTGCTACGTCGGTAACTACCGGAAATGTTTGTACAGGAGTTACACCACTTTCTCGTCGTTTTGTCTGTTCAGTATAGTTAAAAAAATCCCGTGCAGTAGTTGGCGCCTGTGATGACTCACTACTTTAAAACAGCTACAGGGTAGCTAACTATCTGCTTGATGAGAAAGCTCAGAATCCAAAAAATATAAATTCAGAAATAAGAACATCCGTAGAAGCCTAGAGTACTTAGATCAAGGAATTGCAAAGTATAAGTGGGAAAATATAGCATAGTTCGGTGCACCGATGGCAAGTAGTGTATTGAAATGGCGTTTCATTACCTGAAATTGTAGGATTCTCCCATTAGGTAGAATTTAAGTAAGTAATAGAATTTAAGATTTTAGTAAGTAGCAGGGGACACGCGGCACAAAATCATGCTATGTAGAAAACTCTACAACAACACCTAACTATGTATATTATTTGTAGGTACTTTTTATTTGTGTTTTGAGGACTGGCAATTATTGTACCTTCTGTTTTTTCTGCTCATAATTTTACTTCTTACCTTGTATTCTTGTTTTTCATAACTGTCCAGCTCGGAGAGAAGTGGCACTGGTTGACAGCGGCACGGACACTCGGGCACCCCACTAAGGGCATCATCGGCGTCGCCGGCTACCACTTCTACCCGCAACACTTGCGCGACGTACTTAACAGCTATACCAACTTTCCCGTAAGATTATTGTTGCTTATGCATATTCAAAGTAATATATTTCAAGTAAGCCTACTCTATGAGCATTTCTAAACGTAAACTCTGCCATATCCTTTTGGTTTCCGAACTGGTGGTAGACCGTAGAGTCATAATGTGTTCATATTTTAGTCATACGTCATAACCAGTTTTTACAAAATATTAGGTAAAATAAATGTGGATTATATCAAAAACTTTCAACCAAACTCCAAAAAGAACTTTGCTGAGTTGCGGGATATACAGTAGAAATCCTATTATGAACACAATACAGATAAATAGATGAACTCATATCATGCAAAGTTTAATTTGTAATCATTCAGTAGTTTCAGAGTGATGCGCGGCCAAGATAGACATACGGTTTTTACTTTGTAGTAAAAGATAGTTAATAAAGGCTGTTATATCGTATAGTTGTATATATACGGGTCAAGGCCTAAAATATATAGATTTTATATTTAATATTTAAATAAAGCTTAAATTGCTATATTCTTCGAAAATCAGGGAAATCGGTATGCTGTTATTTATAATTTCTTCAATCTTTATACTCCACACCAAACAGATCTTCGGCAATGTACTCTCTACGCACGTTACGCTCCGACACCGGAGCATCTTCAGGAGATGTTGACTTTACAATGAATTGTTAAGTCACAATTATTCTTTGTAAAGTCAACATCACTTGAGAATACCTTTAATGGCTGTTTGTATAGCTTAATTTTCAAAATATATGGAATCATGGATCATGGAATCCCGCAGAGTAACGCCTGCTTTTATCCGACTTTTTATTTTTATTTAGTGCCCAGAAGGAGAAGAGGACACGTGTGAACCTCACTGCGATGGAATCGTTTGGACGTGTCTCCTTATCGACGATGGGGGCTGGATAGTTTCTACCAATAGCGTGGAAGAGGAGGAGGTGGAGGACGAACCGATACGACAACACCTCGCGAATACGTATCCAGCGGTCATGTCGGCGTTGCTCAACGCTAACATCTTTAAGCTACGTTGGGTTCACGACTATCAGGCGGTTTGTTTTCCACCTGTGAAGGAAACGCTGAAGTCTTCGGCTTCTGTGAGTATCTGCCAGCCTATAAGCGATGTGGTTTTAAGCTGCAGGTTTTGGGTTGGATACATTGGTTTGGAGCCTGCCAGAAATCGAATACAGGACCTCCCAGTTATACCTAAGACCACAACACCAAGGATGTTGTATTTGGTTTCATTATTAAAATAAATATTTATTCATGTTTATTTATTTCAGTTAATACCTTCACTAATGCGATCAATGTGGAACACGGTGCAGCTATTGATATATGTCAGCAGAGATATGTTCACGCTTCTGAGCATATTATCTTCTTGTGAGTAATATGTAATTGTATACATATCACCCGTATTCATCCATTACTGCTAGAACCTACTATGTGCATACCTATGCACTGCGCAATTTACAATCAAACAACTTCGCATTACAAATATCACCGAGTGTGAGAACCCTGATACAATAGTCATTATTATCTCCAATTATACCTATAACTCTATATATTTTATCTAAAAGTTAAGATGTGATTGCCGTAGCTCGAATTATGTCCCCTCGAACGTGAGATCTATACCTGCTATAGACCTATTTTACTTGTCTATATCTACAGGCTCTATCTTTATCATTTTAATAGTAATCATTGACGGACCACGGACTTCGCGGTAGAAATAAACACGTACTTCCCCGGACGAGCTCTGTCACAGAAATCTCTACTCCTAGTGTTTATAAGTAAATAAAACATAGATTCAAAAATCCATTACTAGGTGTTGTCGTAAATGGTGACACGGAGGCAGAGAAGGAGAAACGTCGTAAGCGGGTACGGCATGACTACGAGAGAGAAAAATATGAACGCCTTTACGACCCGCGCGTGCTTGTCAACAGAACACGCTTCGCTGCGTGCGACCGCTCGCGAGCATTGTACGAGTTTCAGGTAAACTGTAATCTTTACTAATTTAACGTAATAGGGTTCGAGGATGTGTAATAAAAACAACTGATTGCGAAGTGTGAGATTTTCTACCAGTTTAATTATTCGATCGTGGCTAGAGACATTACGGTTTCCCAGTATTGTAACTAGATGGCGCATATTTGTAATTGGTTTGCATGTATTTTTTGTTTATAATAATTATTGTTGTGTCGAGCAGCAGCAGTTACTTTCAGAAGTTAAGTCAGGGTCAGAGCAAGTTTTTAGCTACGTCGTAACCGTAACCCTCTACGGCGGAGACAACGCGACTTTTTTTTTTTTGAAATTTGCTACGTTATTTATTATTGAATCGTAGCACATCTTTGATGTTTAAGTCGACTCCAATTTTAGGTTTAGTTTAGTTTATTCCAGGTTTAGTTAAAAATTGGAGTCGACCGTAAGGTCTAGTTAGTCGACCAAACTGGCTTTTCGGTACCGAAAAGTACCGAAAAGTCCGATAAGGTAGTTTATTATTAAATTGCCGTAGTCTATAAAACGTGTCTGCAATCATGCATCCTTTATGCTTTGCCAAAACAGGCATTAGGGTCTCTCTGATACTATATGATCGTATTGATATTGTTTCATCTACGCCGTTCTGTGCTTTGGTATCAGTGCATCTGTTTTTGTCCCATTACTATGGCGCTCGACTGGCCCAGTAGGCAGCGACCCTGCTTTCTGAGTCCAAAGCCGTGGGTTCGATTCCCACAACTGGACAATGTTTGTCTGATGGACATGAATGTTTTTCAGTGTCTGGGTGTATATGTATATTATTAATAAAAAAATATTCATCAGTCGTCTTAGTGCCAATAACACAAGCTACGCTTACTTTGGGGCTAGATAGCGCTGTGTGTATTGACGTAGTATATTTATTTATAACGTAGCTTTAAAACATACAGTTAAATCTTACAGATAATTTACATATCGTCATGATCGTAGAAAAGTGACGGTTTTGCTCTTTATATTAAGTTAATTCAAATAATATGGTATATATATTTTTTAATTATTAGAAAGATAACAACTTTGTTACTTATTTTAATTGGCTATTAATAATTCAGATTTGCCATTCTTCTACTGGCATGACAATGTAAGTTTTGTGCAAATATTGAAAAAAACTACGCATGATTTCCTTGTGCACCCAGTAACGTGAACGAGCTCATGTTTGTTTGTTTGTTTGAAAACTTTATTGCACACACACCTTTTATACCTAGTAAACACATATAATACAAAAGAAACGGAATGGGGCGTATAAAGGCGGTCTTATCGCTAAAGCGATCTCTTCGACATAACCTTTTAGGAAAGACGAAGGAGCGAGTTGGTGCAGCAATTTATGTTAAAAAATATATTTATATAGGTAGATATAATATTTATATGTATCTATATATATAAAAATAATAATAATTCCGGATCAGTTCGCAAATAGCAGTCTTTATAATGTACGCGACAATTTAAACACTAAAATATAAACCTTCTTTGCAGCGTACTCCGAAATCCATGGAATTGTTAAGACGAACGCCGAGTCCTTGCAAGTGGCCATTAATTGGCACCGAAGTACCGGGGACCAATTTGCTCCTACTGGCCGTTTACAACAACTGCACCAATCTAGGGAAACCGGTCAACAACCCGTTTTATAATCAGCTGGTGAGTTTGCAAAGTTCTTATGTACTCTACAATAAGTAAACAAGGTCTACTGTTGCACTCATTACATGGTTTTTATTACACTAAAAGTAAAGAGTCTACGATGGTAACAGGCTAACATGTTAGGGGTAAGGTAGTTATATTGAACCCGTACCCCTAATCGGTTTCTACGTGTCATCGCACCGGAACGCTCAATTACTTAGCGGAACGACTTTTTCGGAATTGTGGTAACTAACCACGGCTAGTCTGCGACCAAACCAAACCAGACCGGAAATTATAAATTTCCAAATTGTCTTTCGGGAATCGAAACCGAGACCTTCGACTAATAACACCATAGCGCTCACCCCTGCAAGAGGTTGATCTTAAAGGTCAAGATTAAGATTTGCTATAGCAATCATATTTCAGCTTTATGACGTCGTGGTGCCCAGTGACGTCCGTGCAGTGGGCAGCCACCCTGCTTTCAGAGTCCAAGGCTATGGGTTGGATTCCCACAACCGGAAAATGTTTGGGTGATGAACTGGGTGACACCAGTGTAGTGGGTGTTTATCTGTATGCTATTTTAGTACCCATAATACAAGCTAAGATTACTAAGGTTTTATGGAAGAACCAATTATTTGCAGGGATAAAATACATTTTATCTCTGTAAAATAATGCTATTTACATGGAAATTGGTAACCCAATAAGTCAAGCGATCTAAACGTGCATAAGTAACAAAATTATATTTTGTTTAAACCTGCTGATAACTTTTACTGGCAGGTCTTCTACTGCACCTTTATAATTTAAGGGATGTATATTATGCTGTGTCCATCTCCAGTATACAGTTACATGCCAAATATACAGTTAGGTGCCAAATTTCATCAAGATCAGTTCAACAACAAACAAACAGATACACTTTCGCATTTCTAATATTAGTATATCTATGGATTACGCTATTTTCGTGGATATATCAATATTTTTTTTGTTGTTCTTGGACTTGAGACTTTATATCAATGGCGGTCGTAGGTGACGATAGACGATGGAGATGAAGGCCGCGTGCGGACTGCAGCGCGTCTGGCATGCTGGCGTAACCGCGTGCCGCTGCCAGCGCGCGCGCCCGCCACCGCATGCTATCCGCACAACTACTCATACGTAAGTGGGAGGCTTGGCAATCTCGAAAGTATAAATACATAATTGGTAAAATTTCTGGCGCCTGCAAAAATCGGCAATCTGTATTTAGTAGTAATTTGCCTGGTTCTTCATTTCACTACAAGTGAACTCTTGACTTTAATCTTACCTGTAGCTTAATGATGATGCAGTTGTTGCTAAATAACCAGTCTAGATTAATCCCATACCCCTATACTGTTTCTACGCGGGCTTTTCTTTTCTAAAAACCAAACCTTTGCTAACTTTGTTTAGTTTTTAGTAAAAACACAGAAAGTAAATAGTAATACTAAGAAAACGAGCATATAAGACGCTTGAAATAAAATTATTATTACTATTATAAATTGTTAATAAATTTTTGGCAATCGGCTAAAAAAAAATCTTATTTTTCAGGAAGCAGGTTACAGGCAGTGTGGTCCTTGGCTACCAGACCCCGATACGGCCAGCAACATTCAAATTTCAAAATTGCTTCTTTTCATCGTTCTTGTTAATATATTAATTAATATTTATATTACTACATAACAAAAAGAACCCTCTAGTGTTTTTCCTTTGCTTAAATAAGTAAAGAAACTGAGATCTGATTTACATAAGTTATAGGTGCATACATATGTTACGAAATAAAACAATATAACATTCCGATTTACTCGTTTTAGTTTAATATAATTATTTGGTTCGGAAACGTATTTAATATTTATCGTGATACATTAACGAATCACAAACTTGTCAACTTTCATTTCCTTTCGAATTATACTTACATCATATTAAGTAAGATATACAGACCTACCATTTCTGTTGCACACAAAACTTTGATTTTAACCTTGACTTATAAACTTATTTGTACGAGCGTTAGTTTTTCTATCTATGATTATTTGCAGCATATAAAAGTTAATCTTCGTGTTTGATTCATTTTGTGTTGAAATATTTCATTTCGAGTGAATAATATCGAAAGAAAGAGACACACTGTCTTAGCACACCTTTAGCATTGTTTAGTTTTTTTTTCAATACAGGTGTACTTTGCGTTGCGCGAGTTTCAGCGTACGCACTTCGTTACAGATGCAAAATTGATTCGAACGCGACTAACAACTATTTTCCAACCTTTAGTTAAACTTCTGGAATTTTAGTTTTGTGACTGTTATGTGTGCAACAGAATTGGCTACAACATTAAATAATAATATCAATATATTAATATGTAAAATTAATACCACAATATATCTACCAATAAAATTGCTTTGGAATGCTTTCAATATTTTGGTGGGTAGTACAACTAAGTTATGGTTTCACACTAATATTAAATTAAGTAAATAAGCATTAACATGGGTAAAGGATAATTTGTTTTTTTTAACAGTATCCCGATTCATTGTGACACTCAAATCTTGTGACATTCGTAATTAGAATATGTGAAGTACATTTACACAGTTCTTGAATGAAGAGGTTCCATAATTAAAACCAGGAATTTTACGCATAGTTACGATATCCAGCTAATAAAATCAGATTTTTTTTTAATTTATGTCTCAAAACGCATTTTGCGCTGCGATTTCAATGTCATTCAGATTCGGAGCCCCAAAAGTAAGTTTTCAGATTAACAAACATAACGCTGTACTTTCATTAATCTTGTATGGAGTTTTCAAATCATTAAATTTGGCCGTCCATAGAAAAGGACTTGTTTACACTTATCAGACGATTGTTTATTTGTATTCATTGTCTACGGGCTACTAGGATACTAGGCTACGTTAAGACGACATGAAACGTATCGAGGTGTCGCCGACGCTTCGTCGCGGCGTTCAACGCATACATCAATAACAAATGTGAATTCTATAATCGACACAACAAACTTCAAATTCCTTGAAATCACGAAATTTCATGCTATGGTAGAAAATGAAATTTTTGTTATCAACGTAACGCGGCGTTTGAACTGCGTCCGCACGAAAACGTTCGGTTCGTCTAACTGAGCCCAAGGACACTTGTACAAAATATTCAAGTAAATTAACGTCACATTAACGTCGCGCTAACGTATTTAATTAATACTCGATCTTCGAAATTACGTTTGTTAACTTGATAACTTAACAGGTTACACTAGGAGCCAGTCAGCAATACGTACTACGTACTAAAGAAGTTATGTCCAGCGAAAGCTATGCGCACGTCGATGGTCACGTAGATTACGATAATATCGAATCGAATATACGATCGATAACTTTCAAGGACACTAAGCAATCAGAAAGGCTCTCAAGTAAAATAAAAGTTTTACTTGAGATAGCAAGCATCATATACTCAGACATATTTGCCACTTGCATTCCAATGGACCTTAAAGCGTAGCGCAAAGAGTTAGCGTGGCAATGTCGTCTCTGGTACGTAGTGCAGTATTACTCATGTTTGTTTTTAAAATACATATTTGTCAATTAAACAACAGTATTTCTGCCGCCGATGCTGAAATAAAGATCTGTATTGTAATATAACCGACTGTTAACCCACCGGTTCTGTAACCTTTCTATGTATTTTAAAAATAAACAGTTGATCCACCCCAAGTGGTAAAAACACTTACCTACATGAAAATAATAATCCCACGTTATCTTAAGTAATAACTCAATACATTTTGGTGCCTATTCTGTTGTACATGAATCTCTGTACTAAACTAAATTGTCGGGTGTAAAAGTCGTGCTGTGCTTTTTGCTCCTTATACCCTGGAATAGGATAGAGCTATTTTTCATCATCTTTATCAGCCCTTCCCAATATAGAGCACGGTCTCCTCTAAGAATTAAAAAGGATTAGGTCGTGACTTAATGCTGACCAAGTGACATAACAGAGAACTCACACGCATGCAGGTTTCCCTCAACGTTAACTTTTTTTATGTCACTACAAGCCGGCTCTTGACTACAATCTCACCAGCTGGTAAGTAATGATGCAGTCTAAGATGGCACGGACTAACCCGTGATGCAAGTGATATTAAATGGCTTAAAACGCACATATCTCCGAAAAGTTATAGGTGTTTTCCGGGGTTCGAACTCGGTCCCCCCGCAAAGGAAGCAGAAGTTTTTATCACTAGGCTAATCACCGCTTCATATTTTTAGACGAACCAATTTAGTTTACTTAAGAAATTTAAGTGCAACAGATGTGGCACCATTTTATACACTAAAACCAAATAACTTAACATCTAACCGTGTGTTAATAAAGTTCACAAAAAAGTGCATTGTAAATAGACGCTATACCAATCCATCTTTACAAATGGCGTTGCCATTCGAATTAAATAATATAACACAAAATATTAAAAAAAAAAATATGCAAATCAACATAAAACTAGTGCATCATACACCAACATATAAAAATATATGAAAACGTTTTTTTACTGAAAACAGTGATGCGCAAATAGAATAATAATCGAAATAAGCGTGTGGTGAACACCTGTTTGGTCTGATTCAGTTTTATAATAAAGTAGGTGCGTACATTAATTTAATTAAATATAATTATTAATTAAAGCAGATTAAGTACATACAACACAATATCAAAATGCTGCATTAAGTTAACGAACCCCAAAAATAGATTATGAAAAAAAAGATTTACTCATCCTTACTACTACTGATTTTACCTTATCTAAATTTATTATAATCAAAAATAGATTAGAACTTTCGTATCTTACTTAACGTATGTATTAAGGTTAATGTCCGAAAATGTTATTACTAAAATGAAAAATCGATTACGCATTCGATTTTATTGGATTATATTTTAACATTTCAGGAGTCCGTAACAAGAACGCGTGCATTATTTTTAAGGGGTGTTGGTGCAACTTGACAATTATTATAAACATGGCAAACTTATGGGCAAAAACTGACTGTTATTTCAGATCATTTTATTTTTGTGACTCTAAATACATATAATATTACATGGAAATAAACTTATCCCAAAATACCTGTTAACACGCCTAGTAAGAAGCAGCGAAATCATTCGGCCATTGTTTTTATATCTCAGTTACATAATGGTCTGCTTCCTATCCACAGCTAAGCACGGGCCTCATAGGAGAGAGGGAATTAGAGTAAAGACCCACCTCACGCTCAAATGCGGGTTGGCGTGCTTACGCGATTATAATAAGTGATAATAACCGTGACCGAGGGCTTAGCGCGCTCTGCGAGGCACGGGGTGAGCAGCGCCAATTTACTGATCTCAGTAGCCAAACTCAAGCTCAGAATCATTGCCTCAATACGTAATATTTTTTAGTCAAAGCAGTAATTTAGATGTTAACAAATAGACCAACGATGCAGTCGATACATTTCGGTTGTCGATATATTTTGGTTTCGCCCTCAATATGTACCGGATAAGTCTATCTCTATATAGAAAATCTTCCTTACAAACTTTAAGCTTTAATAAAACACCCCCTGTAAAATTGTTTACGTTCTCACGGGCTCTACTTTAAAAATTGTTTCAATAAATATAAGAATTTTTATTGGTAACTTTCTACACTATTCTATTCAGTAATTTTAAATCGCAACATACCTACTAATATTTTCAATTCTTTGCCTTCGTTGAAATTGTGAATTTCGAACATTAACCCTTGAAAGTGGATTTCTCAAAGGGTATATGAAATAACATGAATTACTTTGAAATATTAAAATATTATCTGTTAGCCCCAACGTGGATGGCCACGTCGGATATCTTGTCCCATCAAAAATATTTTATAACATTAATTTATTATTTACCTGTTTGTATTAATTACATAATTAGCTCTTCAACGTGGCTCGATCTCAACTATTGGACTAAGAGCTAGTGGTCGCCATATTCCATTGAGTTATAATAATTCCGTACTAGCACAATCATCGCTACCATCGCTTAAGTAGTATCATATAAACGCAGTATTATTCTAATAATGTTGACGTTTTGTTATAGAATTATGATATTTATACTTAAGACGTCAAATAGACCACCATGCCTTGTGCCACCAGGGCTAGAAACGAGCTTTATTTTAGAACTAAATTGTGGTTAGTCACCGGGTTAAATTGATATTCTTTGTTTAACCGTCAGTTCAGTCAATTGATTGAAAGTACTCTAAGGAATCAGTTACCCGTATACTAAAACGCAAGATTTCATAAATAAAAAAATTTGGGTTTTGAGTTCGATAAACCGTTTTCGTTTGACTAAACGAACCGAACGTATTATCAGTTTTAACGGTTAATTAGTCGAAACCGAAACCTTTGCCGAAACAATTCCGATACAAATGTTAAGGAATGAAACAGGTTAGAAATATTATCCGGTTTTCAAGCCCTGTGTGACGCGTGTGTCCAGCAATTCCCTGCGACTCTCGATGTCGGCTGTCGGGACTGTCTACCAACTCTATATTATCTAGTGCCACTTAAGCCCCTAAAGACCTCTTCTTAGGGCCTTACGGTTAACACGGACGTCAAAATAATAATAAAGAATAATACGTCTACAGACTTTGAGTACACAGGGATGCATTTAAAGATAAACTTTAAGAGGCTTGACACAGCAAGTTTCGGATTCACCGAGACACTGGTTGTATGCAGCCCAGTGGACCACAAAGCGTGGCACAACTTAATTTACGACACTCTAGTACGTAATACATTATTCCTCAAAGCCAGATTCAGGTCGTTGGTAAAGTAAATTCAGACATAGTATTTAAACATATATCTCCTTACTATAGTAACGTTGTAAAGCAGTTGCATAGTTAGGCAATGTTTTGTCGTCTTCTTTCGAATGACACATATAGAGAGAAAAAATTGTATAAGTAAACGCCAGCTATACAACGTTTACTAGGAAGGCCCTAATGATCTGCAATGTGAATATGACGTTCACTAATTCTCTCAACTATTCATATAGAAAAGATTTAAATTCTCGAACGACTACCTAGCTACGATTTGTAAAAACGTGAATTCGATCTCGACCTCCTTTATTTCCTTGTATTCATTTCCCAATTTGGCACCATTATGTCCTATTTTAACATTAAACACATCTACTTTATTTAATTCACAAAACTGGATTAAATGTAAAAAAATAAATTTGTGAACTAACCTGCACTAAGAGAATCTTTAGGTAACTATTACATATTTTTATTGCCATCGTCTGAAGAATGTTTCTGAGCATGCTGTACAGAGCAGAGCCACTGATAGTAACATTTCAAGTTAACCAATGTGACAACGGAGTTAGGTTTATTTAGTTTATTTTGCAATACAAAACAACCTTCTTTCTACAATATAGTTTAAGTATTAGTATGTAGTTATTAGTATGTATTTGTTTTTATATGCACAACCTGCAGTATGTTGTCCTTTTGTTTTCCTTATCCTAAGGTTGCCTGGAAGAGATCGCTACAAAGTGATAAGGCCGCCTTTTGTATACTTCTTCTGTCTGTGTTTTCTTTTATTCTTCTTCTGTATTTTTATTTGTGTGCAAATAAATAAAAACCTTATCATCAACGTCATCATCATCATCAACAAATTGACGGCCCACCACAAAGTCCGGGTCTCCTCTCATAATGAGAAGGGTAGAGTCAACTATGGGTAAGACCAAGTGCGGAATGGGCGCGACCTTGAAAACATTATGGAACTCTCAGGCATGCAGATTTCCTCACGATGTTATTCCTTCAATGTTAAAGCAAGTGATATTTAATTGCTTAAATCCAAAACGCACGTAACTCCGAAAAGTTAGAGGTGCGGCTGGGTCGAAAAGCCTATCTTACACTAGGCTATCACCGCTCATAGAGAGCAAACGGAGCAACGCCTCATAGAAAAGAGAGTTTTTAGTAGCTTAATTAACTTTGGCTGTCTGAAATGATTATTATTGTTTATCGGTAATTACCAGGACTGAGCGTTTAACGTGCTCTACAAAACACGGCCTATTCCCTAACTCTATGCTGAGAATTTCTTGATAGAAAAACCCAAATTCTAATAATTTTTGAATCGAACCCAGTTCCGTGTAGTGCGTTATCGAACATGATAGAGATGAGGAAAACGGTGAAGATAAGTATTGACATATTAATGTTAACTGCATTGTCACGTTACTTTACTTGAAAACTTACTAGGAGCTCAGGATACTAATGCCCGTTTTCACTAGCGACGGACAAGCCTATATGCCTTGGTAAGTAACGCCTGATCAAAGAAAGATTCCTAGGCATACGTTTACCTTTCATCGATCGATTTTCACTAGGCAACTCACATAACCTAACTTGTCTATGGTTCTTGTGTTTGTATTATCTTAAACTTTACGATCCGCCGAATCGGTGTCGTAACTTTAGACGGCACCTAACGTCATTAGACGTCACATAAGAGTTCGTGAAAGGTTTTTTTCTCGTGAAATATGTAAATCACTAGGCATCCCTTTAAGGCGATTCCTAGATTTAGTAAAAACGGGCATAGGTAGGTTAAGAATGGGTGAAATAGTCCTTCAAAGTTTTTTTTTTTAAATTATCGAATTAAAAAAAATACTTTGAAGGACTTTATATCCGTATAACATAATTAATTTCAGATACATTAGGGCTGTTTCTTTTAACATCTACTGTATTTTTTTACTATCTCCTGTAGGTCCTTTCCGTGCGATGTCGAAACATGCCTCAATACTTGTTAAAAGGTAAAGTTTAACTTACATTCTAGCGACATCTAGAGGAATTCTTCTAACCTAGCCACAATTGAAAACTCTTGGAACGCTAATAAGTTTTAGTATTACCCCCATTTACCAATAAATCTTACAAAGAACCAACAAAAATAAACGCACAATGTTTAAATCATCTTATAAAAACAAAGGACTTTCTAACAAAATACTTTTTTTCTTTAAGAAGTAGAAGAATCTTTGGTTAAATTGTGTAGAATAATAAAGAAAAATAACAAAGACCACACTATGTGCAAAAATAAATATAAATAATTTGTGATAATTATAAATCAATAAAATTATTTGGGAATGTCATCTCTTAAAACTAACTCCTAAATATAATAATAGATTCTATAGCTTATTATCAAACACATACTGAACAGTCAATTATTTGTTAAGGGAATCTTAAATCCTTAAGGAGAGTTTTGTTCGTCACAAAACTCTCCTAAAGGATTTTTGTGTAAGTAAATGCCAAAAAAACGTAAAATAAAACGTAATGTTATGCCCCTTAACGTTTAAGATGCATTTCAGTATTCAATGAAAAGTCAAGTTATCTTTACAGCAAAGAACGAGACACCTAGTTCAAATGAACTCATGTCATGACAAATCGCTAAGCCCTATCAACAATGTGCAAACCCGTAACTTTACAGCTCAATTATTATGAAGTAAAAACGAACTATAATAGTACATTATGACACTAGTGTGATTTACTGCTACACACAAGGATATAATGCAAGACTAAAAAAGTAACTCGTATTTATGGGAATAATTTTATCAAATTAAGTGTTTATTTATCGTAATTAGGTGATAAATATTTTTACTTATTTGTAAAATTTAAAAAAACAATTACGGTATTTAGATACAATAAGATAAGTTACGAGCAAGTAACAACACAAATATGAATTTTAATATTAATGTCATGCAGGATATGCGTTAATTTATTTAAATGTTACCTTATTTTATTACTAAAAAAACGGTAATTTTCAGGTCCTACATTGTTGACCGGACGTAGTGATAATTCGTAGTTTTTCAACCAACTGAAAGAATTATGATTAAGTGTTTGTGTTCGAAATTTCGTGACGTTCGATATAATATATTACGAAACTTATACAGATATGATCTGTTTGTTTTTGCAGCGTTACAATTATATTTGTTTTCTACGCCTTGATAAAATTATAACAATTATTTCGAAAAGACAAAGGAAGACCGAGGAAGTATTTGTTACTTGCAGATACACACAGCTGATTGCTTTGGAATGCAACAAACATCGTAGGGTTTTAGGCAATTAATTATAAATGGTCGTATACTGGAACACCATTAAATATATGAGCGCAATTTAAGTTACTTTTTTTTTATATTTTAAGAAATTAATCATTTAAGTTGCGCTTAAAATATGTTAAAAACGGTTTCAGACAATACTTGACCATGGACATGTTATTGATGTATTTAGATATGCCTTCTTCATAAAAAATGCGTCCCTACAGATACGCTATACGGGAAAAAAATTTGGGAATTATTACTACATTACTTGGTTTTATATTCTGCGTAATTGGAGAAAACTATTTTATTGAACTACATTTGCAATAAAAATTTAGTAACATTATAAAAAGCTACAACCAAGCAAATTTGTTAGGCGTAATTTATATTTCTTTTATTTTTATTTTTAATCGCAAAATACACTCCTTATTTAAAAAAAAATAAAAGAACACGTTTCCCTCCTATTCCGGGAAATTCTCAGAAAATGTTGACTTAGAAATTTCTAATTTACAAAGCACAATTTAAAAGAGGTTTTTTTTTCGTACACTCTTATAATGCCTACATTTATTTGAAACCTATATTTGTTTTTAACAAAGGAATAAACTTTTTTAAGAAAACGCAGAAACAACTGAGCGTATCGCCATTTTTTACAAATAACCGCATATCTACATAAATCAACTCTTGTTTGATGTAATATTAAGAGCCTTTTCTAGCTAAGCAGGCTATCCAAAGTTGAATACGTATAAGAAAATATATGAAAATGAATGGGAATTACGTGAACGATTTAGATAGTCCACAGAACTAGGACCCTAGATGTATATCAAATTCATAGTCCATTTTTTCTTACCTGTCCCAATTTAATCAATCCACATATACTTTTTAGTCAAAATCATTTTAAACAATAATATAGAGACACGAAATAAAAAGAAAAAAGTGCATAAAAACAATCTCTTTTTATATATAACAGACTTTTTTCCTTTTCTTTTTAAACATCCTTGACACTTAAAGCATCGGAAAGATTTTTTACATTAAAAGACAGGTAAGAATAAAATAACTATAGGTTACATTAAGCGTTTCCACACTTGTGCGCTTTTATTATGATCTTGTGTCTTCTAATTTTAAATCAAGATCTGCACGCGTGTTTTGTATCGTGTAGTCCCGGATCGCAAAAAGTTGCATTAAACATAACTTCTTAGTAATAAAAACCATGACCGATATCATAAAACACTTTCCAAAGCAAAACGCCAACGCCTCCTTCTCTTTGGCTGTCAGCAAACACGTAAATATTATTGACAAAATTATGCATATTGCCAATAATATTGCTTGTGTGCTTGTTATTGAACAGTTAAAGTATGTGCGTTTGTATTTATTCTTCACTAAAATGGCTTGACCGTTTTGTATGGTTCTTTTTTGTATTATTAATAACTTAGCTATAATTCGAGCAAGACGACGGCGCTGCTTTTACGGTCTGCGTTAAAACGAGGTTTGCCGGTTGGGTTTACTGGTAATTGTTTAAATATTTATTGACACATATATTGAAAATATGTAGTAGCATGATATGAATATATATGTAAATATATATTTTAAATGGTTTTATTACTTTCCTCAATGCTTGTATGGAGGAAATTCATTACTCAGGATCGCTTTTGCAAATTACTTACAATGTCTTATTATATGTTGTTAAAATCCCTTTAGGCTGCCCGCATACACATCAATATTTTTGACAATATTTTGCACAATTTCAATATAGGTAAAGACAATAATATTGACAGTGTGTGAACAGCCTTAGAACATGATACACGATTACGAAGACGCAAAAACAAGATGAAAACGCACATGTGTGGATGCACTAGTTAAAGATTTACAGCAATGTGGTCGCGTCTCATTCCTCCTCGGATTCGGTGTCGGAGTCCGGGATTGTGTTGAACCAATTCTCCCAGTTCGATGGATTGTCCATTGTGTTACGTCTATGGACAAATTATTAACACCTTAATTGCGTTTCACCTGTTTTCCACTGTTGAAAGTAATGAAATTTAAAAAAAAAAAAAAAAGGTACGGAAGAATGGTACAGGCCGAAGTAAGTTGTACATTACGCCCCAAGTTAATAATCAAGCTAACCTGTCTTTAGACGACAGATTTCATTTAGTAATGCTATCTTATTTTAGGGAAGACTACCTAGGTCTTCTCTAAAAATAGGATAGAAAAATAAGTGTTAAATGTTGCTGTTGAAAAAGAGCACCTGCTGAGTTTCTAGCTGGCTTCTTCTTGGTAGAATCACAGTTAGTGCTTTTGTTAGGGTTATTTATGAAGTCAAAATTCAAAATTCAAAATTCAAAATTCATTTATTTAAAGTAGGCCTAATACAAGCACTTTTGAAACGTCAAGTCTGTCCGTGTGTAGTGACTCTACCACCGGTTCGGAAGGCAGATTCTACCGAGAAGAAGCCGGCAAGAAACTCAGCAGTTGCTCTTTTCCAACATCAAAAATTTACATTTTATATTTTAACATTCATTTTTCTATCTTGTGAGAGATGAAAGCGGAGCCGGATGCTTCCAAGCAACCTTGTCATTAAGAAACTCATCAATTGTATAATAACCTCGCTGTAATAAATGTGTTTTAACACATTCTTTAAACTTATGGATTGGTGGGTCCAAAATGACGTTAGGAATCATATTATAAAAGCGTATACTCAATCCCACAAATGATTTCTGCACCTTTCGCAGACGATATGCAGATGTCACTAATTTATGACCATTTCTTGTAAGTCGACTGTTTATATCCACTTTTTGTTTATAAAGACTAATATGTTGTCTTACAAATACTATATTGTTATAAATGTATTGTGAGGCTACCGTAAGTATACCAATTTCTTTAAATTTTTCACGGAGGGATTCACGTGATTTAAGTTTATATATTGACCGTACAGCTCTTTTCTGCAATATGAATATAGTTTCAATATCAGCAGCTTTGCCCCATAATAAGATCCCGTAAGACATCACACTATGAAAGTACGCGAAGTAAACAAGTCTTGCTGTTTCTACGTCAGTAATCTGTCTAATTTTCCTGACGGCGTAGGCAGTCGAGCTTAGTTTACCTGCTAGTGTATCTATATGGGTACCCCACTGAAGCTTACAATCCAAGGTCATGCCCAGAAAAACTGTGGAATCTTCCATTTTTAGTGATTCTCCATTTATTATTATATTTTTATTAACTTTCTTTACATTTGGTAAAATAAATTCCACACACTTAGTTTTTTTTGCATTTAAAAGTAAATTATTGACAGTAAACCAGTGCGACACATGCGACATAGCACGGCTTACATCGTCAGAGTTGTCTCTACCTCTATCAGTTTTAAAAATTAGAGATGTATCATCAGCAAACAGTACAATGTCACAGGTTTCACTGACATGGTGTGGTAGATCATTTATATACACCAAAAATAGAAAGGGACCCAAGATTGAACCCTGTGGGACACCCATTGACGTAGCCGACCCCTGCGACTTAATGTCTTTTATGCAAACCCTTTGGGTTCTGTCACTGAGATAAGAGGCAACCAAATTTAGTGCAACGTTTTTGATACCATAATGGGCTAGTTTAAGAAGCAAGGTTTTATGATCGACACAATCGAATGCTTTGGATAGATCACAAAAAACACCAATGGCA